>NC_064828.1:37862753-38163753 GCF_024166365.1 Elephas maximus indicus | reverse complement strand
CAGGCACTCCTTGGAAACTCTTTGGGGCAGTTCTGCTCTGTCCTGTATTTAACAGTTCAGAAGGTCTTCTGGGTTTTCTTATGTACCTTCTTGGATTAGCTTTTCAATGAAAAGCAGAGGTTAAGTAGCCTTTTGATCATATAAGTTGTAAGTTTACAGAACAGGAACTTGGGTTAAGGTCTCTGATTCCAGTCCTAGACTCTTTTTACCATACACCACACTCATCCAATTCTTTTTACATCTCCTCCCTTAGCAGTGCAAACCAGGTCATTGGAATCTTTTCTAATTTTTTTTTTTTTTAATATGAGGCAGCATTTTCCTTTTATTCCACCTGCATTCCCAACTAGACTCTAACTTACTTGACTAAAAAGGTCATGTATCATGATTCTCTTATGCCCTGTTTTTGTCTATAGCACTTAGCACATTTCTAAGCATACAGTGATTTCAAGAAACTATTTTTTGTCAGTTGTTTGGTTGATTGATTGAAAATATCTCTTTGCCCTCATTGTTCTTTGGCTCTTGGTGTGATGTGTTTTGTAGTCTCTTCTTGCATATTCCAGGCCACTTTCATTAGCATATTCTTATCCCTCTCCAAGGCCTCTCTGAATTTGGTACAATGTTTTGACTCACTACTAAAATCAGCACAGGAGCTGTGGTGGTACAATGGTTAAGCAACTGCTTGGCTGCTAATGGAAAGGTCAATGGTTAGAACCTACCAGCTGCTCCATGAGAGGAAGATATGGCAGTTTGCTTCAGTAAAGATTTACAGCCTTGGAAACCCTATGGAAAAGTTCTACTCTGTCCTGTAGGGTCACTATGAGTCAGAATCAAGTCAATGGCAATGGGTAATGGGTACTTAAATTAGCCTTTGAGCCCAGTATCTCTCCTAATTTTGCAGCATCTTTTTGTCCTATATTTTTCCATGTACATCTTCAGTCCTTCCCTTGAATTGTACCCAACAATAGGCCACTATGCATTTAGTTTTCCAACTTTAGATATGCCAACTGCCTCACACTAATTCAAAGCAATAGTCATCCAGAAGAAACATTAAGGGGAAAAATTAGCAGACTTTCCTTTGTAGAAGGGTGAACTGTTCAGAAAATTCTGGCTCTGAAATTATGCTGGAAATTTCCATTCATGTCCTAGTAACAGATGAAAGATGTGTCTTTTTATTAGACAAATAGCCTTGAGATCACCTGCATTTTGGATTTATTAAAAAAGAAAAAAGCTCACATGAATGTGACTATCAGCAAGAAGGTAGACTGATGCAATTAAAAGAGCAGTGACCTGAGAGTTCAAAGACTATGAACTCACTGGACTGTGAGGTCCTTGAGAGCACAGACTGTATAATTATTAATATTTATATTCCTAGTGCACAGATGTTTCTGCTTTATATAGGCCCTCAAATGTCTGTCGGATAGATGAATGAATGAATGAAAAACAGAATGACATAAAGCATGGCTTCAAGTCTGGTTCTGCCATATACTAACAGGGTAACCCAAGGTAGATCATTAACTTTCTCCAAGTTGTCTTCTCCATATGTAAGCCTGGGATTGAAAGTGATCTACTACCTTCACCTTGGTGTTTCTGCGAGTATAAAATTCTGCATATAACTATACTTGTTAAATAGTAGAGTGCTATGTAGTGTCACTATAAGTCAGAATCAACTTGACATCAACAAGTTTGTTTATCAGTTAAAAAAAGAACTTGTTTACAAGTAACTGAAAAATTTACTAGCAGTAGTTTAAAGCAAGAAGTGTTTATTTTTCCTGCCTAATACAAAGACCAGAGACTGGCTAATGCTGGTGTTGGTAAGTAGCTCAGTGATGTCAGGGTTCATGTCACCTCAGTTCTCGACCTTTCTTTCATGGTCACAAATGGCTGCTGCAGCTTTAGCTGCCACATTGTGTTCCAGAAAGGGATAAGTGGGACAGAGGAAAGGTGACACTAATTGTGTTTGTTCCCTTTAATCTGGAGAGCTAATGTTTTCCCAGCAGCCTACACAGCAGACTTTTTGTTGGTTCTCATTGAACAAAACTTGGTCACATGGGCACTCCTAGCGGTTATAAAAGTGGCATTGCCTCAGGCTGAGCATATTCTCCTTCAAACAAAATCAGAACAGTGTTAGCAGGGTAAAAAGCTAAGAGTGGATATTGGTAGACGACTAACAATGTCTGGCACATAAATATCTACAGATGTTATGAGGAATTGAGATTTAGCAGGAGAATGAAACCAAAATGTCAACATTTCCAGAGAACATATGTGTATATAAGTATGTGCCTGTAAGTGTATAGTGAAGTGATAGTGTTAATGGTAGTGGGATTTAAACAGTTTCTTCATTGATTACTAACTGCCTTGTTTGGGAATGGACAGGCAGAAAGTCATCTGGCATGTGATGTCCTTAAAGTGATGGAGTCTTCTAGAATCATCCAGTTTCTGATGCAGCCCTATGGAAATTCCTTTTCTTCTAGCTTTGCTAACATAGACTGATGGCCATAGCCTTTGAAATAGGGGGAAATGACTCTCTAATCTGTCATTTACTTTACTCTTTAACTTTTGATACTACAAGGGATAAGCATTCCATATCATCTGTACAAGTGTCTACTGGAGTAAGAACCATAAGAGTAATAATTATAGTATATGGTAAAGGAACACATTTGATCTGAGATGCTCCTGACTTATGCCTTCTCCCTTAATTATGAGAGCAACCCAATATGCTCTTCCTGTAGTCTCTGGGGCATCAGGCTTCTTTTACGTGAATATGTCTGGCATACTTAAATAGGTATGCATTCCATCATCTGCTTGACTAAGATCCTGGTTCCTCTCCTATCCCTCTATTTACTTTCCATAATGCAATTGACTAGAACCTAGTGCTCTGAATCTCTGCTTATTTATGAAGTCAGTGTTTACTCTGTTGAACCCATCAGTGTTTAAAAAAGAAAAGAGGGGACATCTATGACCCAGCCAATGACAGGAGGTTGCAATTTACAACTCTCAGATTACAAACTAATTTTATTAATACCAGCCTCTGAGATACTAGGAAAAAGTTCTTTTAAAGCTTTTTGATCACATGGCTAGAATACAATCCTATATAAATTATCAGCAAAGTTTTTTTTTTTTTTCCCTACACATACAGTACAGCTCAGATTATTTACAGCTTGTCAAGATGCTTCAGGGTTTATACACTGCCACCCAACAGATTTCCTTGTTAGAAGATTGCTGCAGACACTATATAGCTTACTGCAATAAATTTTCCATTTCTGACTATATCCACATAAAATCCAAAGGTCCTTTGAATTAGCTAGAAGACCCTTGGCAATAGTGGATATCTACCACAGTAATTACAGCTTCATCTTTTTATTAATTACACACATCCCCTCCATATATTTCATTTGCAATATTGATGGAAGTCTCTATTAGGCTTCAACAGATTGGTTTCGGGGTTCACACAGAAGATGTTTGCTCCCTTCCCACCGTCCATTGGCCAAAGTAAAATCATTCTGTTCTTTTGGTTGTTCTTCCAAATTTGATTTTTTACCTTGAAGTCCATCTGGAATGAACATAAATTAAACTATCCATTGCACATGAATTGAGTAGAATTTTTGTTGTCTGTTGCTAACTCGGATATTCTGGTTTATGTGAATCCAGGAAGAGTCAAGCAAAACATCCATACTAGGAAGCCACTGGTGTTTATTTAAAGGTAAAAGCATCCAGACTTGTTCCCTTAAAACTCAAATATATTAGTTGAACGAATAAGGAATTGGAAACTATTCCAAAAAGATAGCTGACTAAAATAAATAGATATCCTCCAGTGGTAAACAAAACAGCTAATTTTGAAAGAACAAAAAAATAAGTATCAGGAGTTGGATTCCCAAGAAAGAAAGGAAACCAACAGGCATTAAAAACAAAGAAATTTAAAACAGAGCAAACTGATGCTGAAGCTGCTCAGAGTGGGTTATTGTCCAACTAATCTAATAGATTGAATTTCAGTTCCCCAACAGAAAATGAAGACAAGGCTTTGACCTTTACAAAGCACTATGTTGAAACTGAGAAATACATATAAATTTATGAACTTAAAAGTCTAGACTAGAAAAAAAAAAAATCTATGACCAGCTCAGAGAGACAAGAACAAAGTTTGCTGTCTGTTCCCCACTAATGTCTGTGTGAAAGACAGTCTTACCTAAGGCCCTGAATACTGAGGATGGGCCTTGTACAATTCGGGGTTCAAATTTACGGTGTTGGCATAGTCTTGGAAATCCTCCACCCCAGAAATAAGAGTAAAAATTGATCACAGGTAGTAGAATCCTTGCAACTGACAGAAATACATGAAAAATCCTCTGCAGGGATTCTCAAACCAGGCCTCAAGGAATTCTCACAGGGGAAAAATGAGAACATAAGGACAAACCATAATACACCATGACTGAATTCCACAGGTCCCAAACTAGGAATATTAGGAACCAAACTATTAGGCACTAGATTAAGAGTCACATAAAAAATTAGGAGGCCTAATATAATTAAAGACATTGAAGGAGAAATTCACAATTAAAAGATATCATGAAAAAGACATACTTCAAATTGATCAAAATTTGAATGTTATCCGTAGTTTGTTATGATCCACACAGTCAAATGCCTTTGCATAGTCAATAGAACATAGGTGAATATCTTTCTAGGATTCTCAGCTTTCAGCCAAGATGCGTCTGACATCAGCAATGATATCCCTCAGTCCACATCCTCCTTTGAATCCTGCTTAAATTTCTGGCAGTCCCCTGTAGATGTACTGCTATAGCTGTTTTTTATTATCTTCAGCAAAATTTTACTTGTGTGTGATATTAACGATATTGTTTGATAATTTCCGAATTCTGTTGGATCACCTTTCTTTGGATTGGGCACAAATATGGTTGACCAGGTAGCTGTCTTCCAAATATCTTGGTGTAGATGAGTGAGCGCTTACAGTACTGCATCCATTTGCTGAAACATCTCAGTTGGTATCCTGACAATTCCTGGAGGCTTGTTTTTTGCTAATACCTTCAGTGCAGCTTGGATGTTTTCCTTCAGTACCATCAGTTCTTGATCATATGCTGCCTCCTGAAATGGTTGAACATCACCAATTCTTTTTGATACAGTGACTTTGTGTATTCCTTCCATCTTTTTATCTATATCTATTTTACCTGTACCTGTATCTATATCTGTATCTTTATATAAATTGTGGCTTGGAGAGTTGTGTAATTGTCCACAATAGAAAGTGTTGAAAAGGATTAGAAAATGAGCTTCTTTGACTTCAAATACTTGCTCTTTCCCATTATACTATATTTCCCTTGCCATCTCTACAAAAAGTAAGAATATTGTCCATAGGCTTAATTTTACCAAATGAATTCACTTTCATTACAACTTCTGAAGGGTTGGACAGAAAACACTCATATAATGTTGGTTGAAAATTTTTCAGCAACGGTTGAAGGCAGGGCCTTTAGAAATCCCGAGCATGAAATATTGTGGCGATTACGGAGTTGTTTTTTTTTTTTCCCCCTCTTCACCCTCCTAATTCAAAATATAAACAATGCTAAACTGTCAAATAAGGATGAGATAGCCAGAGTCCCAGTTTTATACCGGATGCTTGACTTTTCTTAAATGTGAAATGCCAAGTTAAAAAATTTTTCTTTCTTTTTTTTTTTGGTGTACCCTATTTTCCTGGTGCCCTAACTATATAACTGGTCTGTTAGGTAATCCACATTTCTAAAAGGCTCGCCTTCAGTCAAGTGTCCCAAATCTATGACTTTTCGCTCTTTTTTTTTTTTTAATATGAATGTCTGAGTTCTTAGTCCAGTATGATCTTGCTTACTCTGCAGAAGATGTTGTTGTTAGGTGCTATCATGGGTTGAATTGTGTTCCCGCCAAATATCTATCAATCTGGCTAGTCCGTGATTCCCAGTATTGTGTGATTGTCCACCATTTTGTCATCTGATGTGATTTCCCTGTGTGTTGTAAATCCTATTTCTATGATATTGATGAGATGGGATTAGCAGCAGTTATGTTGATGAAGCAGAACTCAATCTACAAGATTAGATTATGCCTAGCCAACCTCTTTTGAGATATAAAAGAGGGAAGTGAGCAGAGAGACAGGGGGACCTCATACCACCAAGAAAGCAATGCCAGGAACAGAGTGCATCCTTTCGACCTGAGGTTCCTATGCTGAGAAGCTGCTAGTCCAGGGGAATATTGATGATAAGGACCTTCTTCCAGAGCCAACAGAGAGAGAAAGCCTTCCCCCAGAGCTGGTGCCCTGAATTTGGACTTCTAGCTTCCTAGATGTGAGAGAATAAATTTCTCTTTGTTAAAGCCTCCCACTTGTGATATTTCTGTTACAGCAGCACTTGAGGACTAAGATAGGTGGCACTGAGTGGATTCCAACTCATAGCTACACCATGTGACACAATAGAACTGCCCCATAGGGTTTCTTAGGCTATACTCTTTACAGGAGCAGGTTGCTGGGTCTTTCCTTCCACAGAGTGGTTGGGGGGTTCATCCTGCTGTCCTTTAGGTTAGCAGCCCAGCACTTTAGCCATTGCACCACCAGGATTCCTACAGAAGATGCAACTGAGTATTTATTTAGAAACCTGGAGTTTCTACCTTTTGCTTTTGTGGTCCTAGGAACATAATTGTATAGCTTCTTTTTTTCCCTCAGGCCTTCTACTGAGATCTAACCTTGGTTTAGGAGACAGGATAACATAATTTGAATATGGGTTTGGAATTAGACCTTTATCCCAGTTCCAATATTCAGTAACCTGGGGCTAGTAATTTTGAATCCCATTACCCTCATTGCCAGAATACGAGAATCAGGAGACATTGTATGTAAGAATGTTTCACAGTTCTGTAAAAATGCAAACGTTCAATAAATGTTGATTATTGTGATTCTTGTAGGTATTAGATTATTAAGCAGGTAAACTAGTATATAACTCCTCACCTTTGATCTTTGGTCATTGCTGAAGGCAGATTTATAAACAACTTGTTAAAAGGTCCTTTTGAAATTGTCCTATGAGGTTCATAATAGAAGGAATTTGAGATTCTGCATATTAATTGGTATTCTCCAAATATTAACTGGGCATATATACTCCTTTTCACCCATTTGCCCTCTTATTCATGGTGGCAGCCTCCAACCACACATTCTTAAAATTCTATAGCAACATATTACTTCTTATCCCCCCAGCCACCATTTTACTTACCTCCATTACTAAACAATTGGAGGTATTCTTTTCCTGCCTGCTCTTCAGCTGCTGAAGATCCAGTGGGTGATGGTGCTTGAGGCCCATGACCGTTGTTCCACCTATGTCTTCCCTTGGCTGGCCTAACAATACAAGTTTGGTCACTGCCTACTCTACACAAAAGGGACCCTTGGGAATATTTTGTAAGAGTCTAACCCATCTACCCGTGGGGTTTCATGCTGTTGTCAAGCTTATGGAAGAAAAGCTTCTATGTTGTTCATATACCAGATATTTAGCTGGTTCTGATTTCATGATATCCTTAGAATATGCATCCCAATCCTCCCATCAGAACTTCTGTTTGTACCGAAATTTGTTTTACATATAAAACACAATTTTATTTTAAAAAATAAATAAATAAGCCTCAATCCAGCAAGTTTTAGCACTCGTCTCCACCACGGGATTATCCTCCATCCTCAAACACATGGAAATCAATTGAGCTTCCGTTTTAGACTCTTCAAGAACCCCGTGCTCTTTGAATGAAGGCCCTGAGAGCCAAGTTTTACCCTGCATTTGTTGCAGCATTTGGTTCTCAGAGACAGGGGTCAAAATGCCTTTCCCAAAGGCTCATTTCCCCAAGGGATATTTTTTATGTGGAAGCCTTCATCTCATAAACAATTGAATTAGTTCACATTAACCACCATCAATGGCAAAAGTACACAAAATATAAAGAAATCACCTAAAATAATGTTTTTGAACCAGCTGCTAAATTAAGTAATGTGTTTGTTTTATTGCACATTTGCATAATAGGGCAAACGAGAAACTCTCTGTAACAGATGTGGTAGTGGCAGAGAGATTTGATTACTGGCTTCTGTTATTAATCACTGCACAAATCTTAAATGATTTGTTTCCACAGTTTGATCAATTTACGTCTCAGAACTTGCACTTATGCACACAATGCGGAGATAAAGCATCTGTTCGCACCTTTAGTGGAGGCATTAATATTTTTATGGGGATTGAAGTTTTGTTAACCAAGGCTCAGGGGACTGACCAAAGACTGACAACTTCTGGAAAGATCTCATTATTCCTCATCAAACTACTTAATAAATAAAAGCCTTTTTTCCACTTCTAAAATTATGTTCTGATGTTTATTGTTTTGTTTCTTCTATGAAAGCAAAGAAGAAAATATGGTGTTGGAAATTTGCAAACCAAGGACGTTCCTATTTACTGCAAGTCACCTCAGAATTTTGAAGCATTGCAAGGTAACATGGCCCTATAGAGAACTATTGTATAGAGTATTTTTTTAAACTGTATAGAGTTTTAAAAATTACTCTTCGCCTTTTAATTTTACATTTGACATTTTATGATCCTATACCTATGATTTCCATCAAAATGTTAAAAAAGTATAATACATTTTAAGATGGCATGCCTAAGTTAAAAAAAAAAAAAAAAGTAGGAACCCCAGGCAATATAAATATTGTTTCATTAATTTCCAATTAAGCATGATAAATGCATTGGTTCTACAAACAAATGTTTCCCCAATAAGTCAAAACACTAGATAATGGTTTTTTTTTTTTTTTTTAATTGTGAGTATTGCAGTTATTTAGCAAGAGAACAAATAGTGGAAATACTTGTAGGATGAAGTTAACTTTCAGCCTATCGATTCTAGGAGCTGCTTTACATTATAAGGATTGTTTATTAGCATAACTCGCTAGAATAATTTATCATTTAGGTCCTCACATCTCTTTTAGTGTTTTATACATTTTCATATATAGCCTATTTGGTTAAGTTTGGTCTCTTCCAAAATCACAATAACCAACTGGTACAGAAGAGAAAGCATTTGGGGGATTTTGTGTCCCATACTTCGGTATTTTCTCAGTTTGGCCTCCTACTTCTTGGCAGGAAAACAAACAAATTAAATAAATAAATAAATAGAACTAGAGACTGAAATTAAATGCATCATTTCTGAAAACTGGATGAAATTTCAGATAAAGGCTTTGTTTTTAATGCCTAGGAAAAAATTAAAATGTATATATTTTTCTCAGTCAGAGGCAAGACTGTTATGGCTGCAACCCCTGCCTTTTTATAGTTCATTCTGGGAGCTAATGAAGCAAGGCATATTGGTTTCAAATTCAAAGCATATGTAGTCACTGAGGGATTTTTTCTTTATAGAGTATGATTTCAAAAGGAGCCCCAAATGTGGTCATCTTAGAAAATATAATTTGGTCAAGTACTAGCGAACTTTTTCCCCGATGACAAAAACCTTCCCCTTTGAGTTGCCTATGAGAACACACACTGGCTGTGAAGTCCATTGGCAACTCGTGTGAAAAATGTAAGGGAGCTGATGAAAATGTATTAAAGGACTGGTATGTCAAGGCCATGAAGGGCATTGGGCAAATTTGGATAAATGTGTCCGATTTCACACAATCAGAATCAGAAGTGAGTTAGAGGACAATGTAAAAAGATGTTGAAGAGGATAATGTAATCCAGACAACAAACTTAACAGCATTACACATCCAGAGCCATCTCCGAAGTCATTAACGCTGTTGCCGGGGGTGTCTGCCAAAGAGCCAGATGTCATGCTGCCACGACTTGGCATCTGATGGTTGTCATTTACAAGAGAGAATCGAGTGAGGACTGTAATTAGGTGTATGCTGAATGGTACACTCCCTCCTGACTCCACCGGCAGCTTTTTCTAGTCGGGAAGGTATAGAGAGCAAAGCAGGGGAACCCATCTGCCCTTTGGATGCCTGTAAGTATGTGTGTGTGTGTGTGTGTGTATGTATTATATTATGTATATATAAGAAACCCTGATGGCATAGTTGTTAGGAGCAGCTACGGCTGCTAACCAAAGGTACGCAGTTCAAGTCCACCAGGAGCTCTTGGAAATCCTAGGGAGCAGTTCTAGTCTGTCCTATAGGGTCGCTATAGAGTAGCTATGAGTCGAAATCAACTCGACGGCAACGGGGTGTTTTTGGTTTTATGTATATATAATATATATATGATACATATCATACATAATATATATTATGTGTGTGTGTGTGTGTATGTATATACTTAAAAACCAAGCCTACTGCCATTGAGTAGATTCAGACTCACAGTGAACCTGTAGGACAGAGTAGAACTGCCCCCTAGGGTTTCCAAGGGGCCTCTGGTGGATTTGAAGTGCCAGCCTTTCGATTAGCAGCCAAGCTCTTAACCACTGCTCCAAGGCTCCATAAAAAAAAAAAAAACCCAATGCCTTCGAGTCGATTACGAGTCATAGTGATCCTATACGGCAGAGTAGAACTGCCCTCTAGAGTTTTCAAGGAGCGCCTGGCGGATTCGAACTGCTGACCTCTTGGTTAGCAGCCATAGCAATTAACCACCAAGCCACCAGTGTTTCCCCAAGACGCGCACGCGCACTCTCTCTCCCTCTGTCTGTCTCTCTCTCTCTGTATATATATATATTTCCTGTGGGAAATGCGTGGCTTATGATTTTTTAGCTCATTAAGTATTTATTGTGTTCTTTGACAGCGACGAAGGTGCGTTCTTGAGCCTAATCGGCTACAAATCTGCCCTGGAAAGTGCCGCCTGAGTGATCTTGGTTCACAGATGATTGCGTGAGAACACAAAGAGTCAAAAACCAATTCTTGTGGAGATTTGGGAAAGGGCTTCAAAAAGAGGGTGATGTTAAAGGATGGACAAGCCTTTGGCAGGTAGGTGAAGAAGTGAGGGGGTGGGAACTCTGGCACAAGATATGACATGTAGAGAAGTGATTTTGAAATCATTTAGGAACTAGTCTGCTGTCCTCTAGGCAGGTGAGGACTTCTGTGTGCTCACAGTCTGAGGCATGGAGGCATTCTAGATGGAGGTAGGCCACGTTGGGACAGAATGAAATATCAATTGCATCCTTAATTCTTACTTTTTTAAAGAACAGTTAGATTAAAGAAAGTAAATATAAACTCATGGTAATAATTCTAAGACCTTATAATAATAATAAAAATGGCTAACATTTGGGTGCTTTCTAAATTCAGAATTATCTCATCTGGTTCTTGATACCACCCAGTGACATAGACACAATCACTATTTTTGTGAATGACAAGGCGAATTAGAGAAGCTCCATAGCATGCCCAAGGCCATCTAGCAGGCAAGCAGCAAACCTAACAGGTCTGGGCCTTGCTGTAAAGCGCCATACTTTCTATGTCTTCTAGAGTTGTATGTGCATTAGTTACAGACTGTCACTCTATTGGCTGAAAAATTTGAATCTTTCTTAATGAAAAGAATGGGGCCTTGCAACTTCTTCTGCAGAATCCTAGACCTCTTTTTTTTTTCTAGATTAAATCTAGAAATGGTATCAAGATAGGAAACTATCTGTTCTACCAAGTACCTGGTTGTGCACTGGAATATCCTAGAGGCATTGCCCACACCAAAAGCCTTTTTTTTTTTTTTTAATTTTTAAAATATACTTCATAATATGTATTATGTTATGAGTTCAAATAACAGACTATAAAGTTATATATATACGGTATGATGATTGAAATTTCAAAGCAGTAAAAATGAATCAGAAACACACACACACATGCATAGTAACTACACCAAAAGAACATCGAACGTTATCTAAATGCTAGGATTAGAAGTGACTTCTTAAAAAAATATATATATATACCCTACTCATTGTTCTCTCTCATTCACACGTAGAATATGTGCAATCACAATACACGAAACAATAGTAAATGGAGAGCAAAGAGAAGGCAACAAACTCCAAAGACTGAATGCATTTATAGAACCATCAGAGGTAGCAGCCACTGAACTCATCTGAGAAGGGTCAAAGCCTCCTGGAAACTAGCTGAGGAATGAGGAACCATCTGCCATCAGGGCACACTCATTTGACTGAGAGCCTCTCTCCGCTGGATCTGTCCCTCTGCATTTTAAAATTTTGAGGCTGGCCTCTTAGTCCTTAGGGGCCCAAAGCTTTTCCAAAAGACCAAGGGGATCTTCCCTTAACACCTCCACCATGTATAACCCCTAAAGCTGAACAGGTAACAGAAAGCCAGCTAAACTGGATTCAACAATAAGAAAATCAATAAAAGAAGTCCAAAGGCAATGTAGTTCCTGATTGTACTCAAAGACACCCAGGACCCTGGGCTGTCCACCTTTCTATTCAGTTTCAAGTGCCTCCCTTCTCAGTACTGAGGCCATTGCAAGCATCCCATTCAGGCCAGATGTTCAGAGATGGAAGTGGGGGTACCTTTTTATTGTGACCCTAAGAATGAGAGGAAACCTCTCTTGAAAGGCTCTAGCAACTTCCTTCTCATATATTTCATTGTGTCACACTAAGGGACATTTTTTTAATTTTTTTTTTTAATATTTTATTGTGTTTTTGGTGAAAGCTTAAACAGGAAATTAGGTGTTCATTTCACAATTTCTGTATGTGTTGTTCAGTGACATTGTTTACATTCTTTACAATATTTCTATTTTGGTTGTTCTGTTTCCATTAATCTGTCTTCCCTGTTCTCCTTGCCTTCTCATCTTTGGTCCAGGGTAAATGTTTACCATTTGGTTTCATCTGGACAATTATTTTGAGGAGCACAGTACTCACGGGTGATATTATTTATTTTATGGGCCAATCTGTCATTTGGCTGAAAAGTGATCTCTGGGAGTGGTTTGAGTTCCAAATTTAAAAAGCATCTCAGGGTAATAGTCTCGGGATTTCAACCAGTCTCTACCAGTCCAGTAAGTTTGTCTTTTTTTTTTTAGGAGTTTAAGTTTTGTTCTACATTTTTCTCCCATTTCATCAGGGACCATCTACGGAGTCCCTGGTAGGAATGGTCAGTAGTGGTACCCAGCACCATCCAGTTCTCATGATCTCAGGGTAGGTAATATTGTTCATGTAGACCATTGGTTCTATAGACTAGTTTCATCTTTGTGTCTTCAGTTTCCTTCTTTCTCTTTAGTGCCAGATGAATAGAGAATAATACTTGTATCCTAGACAGCTTCTAGCAAGCTTTTAAAACCCCAGATGCTACTCACCAAACTAGGGTGTAGAACATTATCTTTTCGGAATATTACACCAACTGACTGAGTTGTCCCAGGAGACTATGGTCCTAAGCCCTCCAACTCAGTAGACCAACCCCATGAGGTGTTTGGTTGTGTCTGGGAAATATCCGTAACTGTTCCCCCTATGTGCTTTATTTTATACTTGAAAATACATGCAGCACACATAAACATGTAGATAAATATGCCTACCGTTACTCATATATGCCTTCCTGTACATATTTATGTGTACTTATATATCTATGTAACCATATGTATATATTTTTAAGTTGTTATTACTACTGTTGCAAAATTTGTTTGAATTGGGTTTTGAAAGCCCAGGTTCCACTCACCTTACTTTTGGCTGTAAGCTATGTTATATACCTCCTGGAGGTCCAATTTGAAGCATCTGAGTAACCAGAAATTAAACCAGTATGTTAGAAATAAAGAAAAGTGGGCAAAGGTCCTATTGTACCAACCCATTGTGGCTCTAGTAATTGTGGCAAAAGTTTAGTGCTACATGAGGTACCGAGATGTAACAGTAAGGACAGGGCAAACAAACCTCTGCCACAAGATTTTACTGGGCCAATGGATCTCTTACTCTAAAAAGAGCTGCACACACTTTGTTGGATTAAACACACATTTGCTGGCTGAGTAACATTCATCATAGGAGATACTGGTCAATTTCTTTCCCCCCTGGCTTCAGAAAATTTTGGTAAGCTAAAATTCAGGTACAAATGACATACACTGAATACCTTTTATTTATTTTGCAAGTAGTGTAGGTGGCTGCCGATAAGGATAAGTTGCACCCAGCCCTGCCTTTTAGTTTTCAGGCAGCCGAGGAACACTTGAGCCTGAGATTGGATGTGAAGACAGTAAAAAAAAAAGGACTTGGATATGTGTGAATCCCCCTTACCAGGAGCCAAGGTGTTTCCTGGTTGCAGGAGCAGTCCCATCCCAAAGTGTATGGTGTTTTTGACCTTATCTAATTGTTTCTCCTCAATTGCCAATATTGTGTTGGAGGAGGAAGGCATGTTTCTCAAGCTATGGAACTCAATTTTTATCCATCTTGGTATACCTAGGCTTCAGAGTGCCCTCCAGTCTCCACTTTGGCCAGACAGCAAGCTTTCAGCAGCGAAGGAATCGGCCTGGTTCTTCTTAAAAGAGTAAGCATATTCCAGACCAGACACTGTAGTACTTACGCATTCTTGGTTTTATAGAGGAGCAGGCCTCATTGCTGACAGAGCAGCAAATAGCTGTTTTAAAAAGGGTTCATCTGTGGTTTTACCAGTGCATAGATGGGGGAGCTGTTGGACAGCCATACATTTTATTCATCAGCAGCCATCTTCCAAACCACCATAAATAAAACAGCATCCCATAAAGAATAACGTGCATCCTAGGTAAACACAGCATGCCTTCCAGCCTGAATGTGAGGCTACAAGGACAGACGTCAAATGTTCTTAATACTCAAGTGATTGCTTAATGGGGCCACATCAGGTTGCAGAAGAGGAGACTGTCAACTTCTCTGCAATTCTGCTACCTAAACCCTAGTTCAGGCATGTATCATTTCTTCTCTGGGTTAGTGCACCTGGCACAGCTATACCCTTGTCAGTACATTTTGTCAGTACATTTTCCACATAGCTACCATTTTTCTCAAAAAAATATAAACTAGGTTGTGTCATGTCACTCTCCTGTTTTAAAATCCTTTAATGTCTTTCATGAAACTAAAATTAAAATGAAATGCAAATCCTTTCTCATGTCTGCAAAGCCTTTTGCAACCTAGGCCTGTCTACCTCTTCAAGATCATCTCATCCTGCTTTCCCATGCCCACCATGTGCCCACCCCATGATCTTCGGCACATTCCCTAATAGACTAAGCTTTTTCTCACATCGGAAGTTTTGTAGAAGCTGCTTCTTCTGCCTAAAATTACTCCCCTTTTCCTGTTCCCAACACTCTGTAAACATTGGTTTCTTCAATTTTTAGGCTATCAGTTCCTCAGAGAGGCTGTTCCTGACCATTCTACATAAAACAAATCCCTGATTGGCTTCCTTCATAATTTGTGATTCCTTTATTTATGTTTGTTTTTGTCTTTTGCTTATTTCTAGAATGAGAATGTAAGTTCCTGAGTGACCCCAGTCTCTAGCAACATGTGACACACAGTAAGTCTTCGAGGAATAGTAGATGCATAAATGTATTAACGAATCTGGGAAAAACGGAAGATAAATCTCACCTCCTCTAAGAAACATTTACCCACTACACTGCCTAAAGTTATCATTATTGTCTTTTCTCCCCTTTCTCTTTTTTTCATTATTGCCATTATTAATATGTCCCACTTATTGAATGCATATTATGGATGTTATTCTCAGATCAAAAGAACTTACAAGTATAAGGCATTATTCCTCTCCTAACAATCCAAAGTGTAAATAATAAATGAGAAAAAAGAAAGATCGCAGGGGACTGGAGCTTTGGGGCATCTTTATGGAGGATGCTCCTGGGATTTAAAATCAACACTGAAGAAAGAATTAGGAATTAGAAACCACATAAAAGAGAGAAAATAAGACATTCCAGGCAAATGGGAAGTTTGAAGAGGAAACCAAATATGCGGAATAAAAGACATTACTTCAATATGTACACTTTCATTTGACAGCAAATGTCTAGAAAATTTTTGTTGAATATGTGGTTTGTACCACTTATGTGACCATTGATTACATCCTGCTTTGTAAACATCTTCAGTGGGTGTCCTGAAGTGAGGTATGTCATCACTTATTTGTGTCATAAACCTGTTTTTCTTACCAAGGAGATTGCAAACACCATGCAGGCAAGGGCCTTGTCTTATTCATCTTTGTACCCATAGGATTCCAAATCATCCACATTGGAAACTCTGATCACCCTTTAGGATGCCTTCTGCCTGAGAATGCTGCCTCTCTGTGGCAGTCCCTGTAAGGGATCATCCAAACTCTTGATAAACTTTACACAGAAGAATTGTCAGGAGGTGGCTTTTTTTAATACCGGTTAGTTCTTTATAGTAGCAAATTCTTAACTTCTACCCACTAATTCTAGTTAAATCCTCTGGAATTATGCCGGAAAAAAAAAAAAAATTCTACCAAATAGTCCCTTGCTTATTTGAAGATATAACTATATTCCCTTGTGTCTGCTACTCATTAGGGTAAATATCCCTGCTTTCACTAGCTATTCCTCACTAATATTAGCACTCTTATCCAAATACATCTGTCATTTTAAACTATTGCTCAATTTTTGTAAGCTCCATGGCAGTATATGGGTTCTGCTGTTTCATTCACATTGTATTAATCTCACGTATAATCATGCCTGATGTATTACAACTCATCCCATTGCCGTCAAGTCAATTCCAACTCATAGTGACTCCACAGGACAGAGTAGAACTGCCCCATAGGATTTCTGAGGAGTGGCTGGTGGATTTAGACTGCCGGCCTTTTGGTTAGCAGTCATAACTCTTAACCATTGTGATGTCATAAAAACAAACAAACCCATTGCCGTTAAGTCGGTTTTGACTCATAGCGACCCGATAGGACAGAGTAGAACTGCCCCATAGGGTTTCCAAGGAGTGCCAGCTAGATTCGAACTGCCGACCTTTTGGTTGGCATCCGTAGCTCTTAATCACTTTACCACCAGGGTTTCCTGTGATGTCCTAGGGAATCAAAAATATTTATTAAATGAATAAATGAAGGATTAAGAGTACAAACTTTAGCCAGTGCAATAAGGCAAGAAAAAGATGTAGCAGGTGTCTGGGTCCAAAAGAAGAAGTAAAACTCTTTTTGCAGAGGTCATTATCCTTTATGTAGAAAAATCCATGGAATGTCTAAAAAGGTAATTAACAAAACATAAATAAGTTTATAAAAGTTGTAGGATACAAGATCAAGTAACCGAAAACCAATTTTATTTCTATTACTAGCAGAAAATAGAGGAGACTGTGTTGTTGAGGGGGTTGGTGATTGGCAATTTGAACCCACCCAAGTGGCTTCACGGAAGTAAGGCCTGGAGAACTGCTCCTGTAGAGATTACAGCCAAGAAAACTCTATAGAGCAGTTCTACTCTGTAACATATGGGATTGCCATGAGTTGGGGACCTACATCATGCCAGTTAACAACAGCAGCAGCAGTAAATAATAAAAAAAAATGATAATAGGAAATGAAAATTCGAAATAACATTTACAATAACATCAAAACATATAAGATATTTAGGGACTAATTGAAAAAGATTTGTAAAGTCTATTAATTAAAAACTATTAAACAAAACATTACTTAGAGAAATTAACCAAAACTAAACCCATTGCTGTTGAGTGAATTCCAACTCATAGTGACCTTATAGGACAGAGTATAACTGCTGCATAGGCTTTCCAAGGAGTGCCTGGTGGATAAGGAACAGCTGACTTTTTGGTTAGTAGCCATAGTTCTTAACCACTACGCCACTGTGCTCATTGGTCAGAAGACTCAATATTGTTAAGATAACAATTCTTCTAAAATTGAACTATAGGTTCAACACTAGTACAATCAAAATCCCACAAGTTTTTTTTTTTAAGAAAATTGATAAACTGATTTTACAAGTTCTGTAGAAATATAAAACACCTAGAATGTGCAAACAACTTTGAAGGAAAAAAAAAATCAGAAGGCTAACAATGCCTGAAATACAAACTTATTATAAAGCTAGTCATCAAAACAGTGTAGAATTGGCTTAATATAGAGAATTAGATCAATAAAACAGAATAGAAAGTTTAGAATCAATCCACACATATAAGGAAAAAAAAAACTGCAAAGGTAAATTCAGTGGAGTAAGGATACTTTTCTTTTTAACAAATTGTGTTGGAGCAAAAGAATATCCATGAGCAAAACAAATGAACATCAATCTATACACCATAAACCTAAATGTAAAACCTAAAACTATAAAACTTCTGAAGAACAAATAGGAGAACATTTTTGTGATTTTAGGTTAGAGGGATTTCTTTATGTAGACACTAAAAGGATAATCCATGAAACAAAACACTGATAAATTGGACTTCATCAAAATCAACAATATCTGCTCTTTGAAGGATGCTGTTAAAAAAAATGAAAAGGTAAGACACAGACATGTAGAAAATATTTGCAAACAACGTCAGATAAAGGAATTACATCTAGAATACACAAAGAACCCTTAAAATACAATACTAAGAAAACAAACAACCTAATAAAAAGATGGGCAAAAGATATGAACTGACACTTCATTAAAGAAGATACATTGATAGTAAGTAAGCACACAAAGAGATGCTCAACATTATCAGACATTAAACCATAAAAATCAAATCCATATCCATCGAGTGGATTCTGATTCATAGTGACCCTATAGGACAGTGTAGAACTGCCCCATAGAGTTTCCAAGGAGCATCTGGTAGATTCAAACTGCCAATCTATTGGTTAGCAGCTGTAGATCTTAATCACTAAACCACCAGGGTTTCCTATTAAACATTAAAAATTAGGTAAACACAAATTAAAACTACAATGATATGCCCCTCCAAACCTATTCAAATAGATTAAACTAAAAAGGCAGATCACACCGAATGTTAGTGAGGTTGTTGTGGAGGAACTGAGAATTTTCATACACTTCTGCTGGGAATGTAAAATGGTATAGCCCTTTTAGAAAACGGTTACGTGGTTCCTTAAAATGCTACACATTCACTCACAATGTTACCCAAGAAAAATAAAGCATGTTATCATATGAAGATTTCACATGGATGTTCATAGAGGCTTAATTTATAATGGTCCCAAACTGGAAACAACCCAAATATCCATCAATTGGTGAATGAATAAATAATGTCTGGCATATCTGTACATTAGGTAATAAAAAGGAATGAACTACCAATACACAAAACAATATGAATGAATCTCAAAATTAATACCAAAGTGAAAGACAATAAAAAATACTGAATACTGTAAATGTTCATTTATATAAAATTCTAAAAAATTCAAATTAATCTATAACGACAGAAAACAGATCAGTGATTGGGGAGAAGGGAGGGAATCAGGGAGGAGCAAGAGGGAGGATTACCAAGGGGCACGAGGAAACTTTCGGTGGTGATATAGATGTTCATTTTCTTGATTGCGGTGATAGTTTATGGTTATATACTATGTCAAACCTTATCAAAATGTACACATTAAATATGTGCTGTGCATTGCATAATAATTATACCTCAGTAAAGCTGTTTAAAAAATAGAAAACAAGCTTGAAATCGGTTAAATCTAGATTCGAGTCTAAACTTGTCCACTCAAGCTCAGTGTGACTTCAGACAAGTTCTTTAACTGGTGAGGCCCATTTAGACTTTAAATTGATTACATTACAACTCCTACAAACCTCATGGAAGTGATGTGAATGTATGTGACAAGCATCTTAGATGGATAAGAATTGGAACTCATAAGCTGGTACAGTTGTACAGGAAGTTTCCTGGGGAAAAAAGACATAACCTTGTCCTCTATTGAGTTCTGCCAGATTCACATATGTCTAATGGACTGGCAGGGCAGTAAAGGAAGCCAGATAGCTGGAAGGACAACAAGAAGCCTCGGAGGTGGAACTTTCTAAAAGGGAAGGAGTAATCTACTGGTGGTACATAGAGGAAGAATGTTTGCCAGCTACAGAAATGGAACAGAGTGGATGCTGATCCAGCCAGCCTAAAGACACATGTGCTCCCTGAGTGAATGACTAAGTATATATGTGAAATGAAAGGGCTTCAGCCCTGCATCCTATGAAGTTTAGCGTCCATGAAGCTCTATTTTGGCATATCCCCAAATGGGGAATCCCTAACAGAGGGATTGATTTGCTTCTCTGTTCACAAAATCATCACTGGCAGTGAGTAGGTCTCCAGCATTGGGCACCATAGTCGTGTATGGTGAATTTCTGTTCTTACTGGCAGCAAAGGATGGCCAGGACTGATTTCTAGAAAATGTCAGAATCCTTGGAGATTGCCCAGAATAATGAAGGTGAGAATTTTTCTCAGGCAAGCAGATAACATTCTGCAACAAAAAGAACTGGGTATTAATTTTTAACAAAACTATCTGCACTGCAGGTAACAAACAGCTGAAAAGGTGAACTCACAAATAATAAGAAGAAAAATGGCATTGAGTACATGCTTCCTATAGCATGTCATTAGAGAATATCACACTGCCAAGCCTGAGAGAAACTTTACTGTCCTCAACTTACTCAACCCCTTACCAGCACTCAACATAGTATACTGCTATAACCATCTTGGAACACTTCTCTTCTGACTCTTATGACATTGCATGATGCAAAGATTTCTTCTGCCTCTTTATCTGCTTCTTTCTACTGCCTCTATGTCCCTTTTTTTCCAAATATATATCTCCAGCCCAAATTTCTCTCCTGATCTCTAAATTTTTGTATCTTATATTTCTACCTAATATTTGTATGTGGGTATCCGACAACATCCAAAATTTAATTTATTCTTTTCCCTCCCACCATGTTCCTCCTTCAGTCATCAGCTTCCCGCCATTATCCACCAATTGGAAGTGAGGCAAGGCCAGAAATCTGGGAATTATCTTTGATTTCTGTAGTCCATCAGGGTAGCAACCTTCTTGGCATTAAAGAGGAGCAGGGCCCATTGCTGACAGAGCAGCAAATAGCTGTGTTGGAAGGATTCCTCCGTGGTTTCACCAGTGTTTGGGTAGGGGAGGTGTTATGTCAGCCTCAATGAACCCATCCTGGCTGATGCAATTCATAGCTCCTCCCCATGAGCTTAAAAATTATCAATTTAAAAATCAATTCAAGGAAAAATACAAAAATCACTGTAAAGTTTTCTGATACATAGCATATAGCCTTTCACTTCTATTTTCTTGTTGCCTTATCCACTCCCACTGAAACATTCAGAGATTTAGTTTATTTAGATTCTATCTGACAAATAGCGAATGTGTAATGCTGCCTACATTGCATTTTGAACAATTTTTGGATTCCTAAGACTTTTTTTTAAACCCCCTCTCCTGCACTGGTAGCCTTGATAAACCCAACTATCCAGGTCAGCAGTTTTATTCCCAGAGGTACCATTGCCTTTAGTCAATGTAGCCACTGGGGAGCAAACCAAGATAAGTAGGATTAAACTGAAACAATAGGAGGTTCAGGTTTAACTCTAGGAAACACATGTTGAGAAAAGGTCACTTAAACATGGGTACAGTTTCCCTTGAGAATGTAGGAATACCTTCATTGTAAGTTTTTTCAGCATAGTTAGGCTGAAGCTCAACAACTAGGATCACCATATCACAGTAAGAAATTCAATTTTTCCCTACGTTAAAAGATGTGCGAGGAAATCTGTACTCCTTGGGCGTGAGGTTTAAAACCCTATGGAAAGGAAGCATTGTATGGTCTTTCCTATATAAAATCTATACTTTCGGTCTATTTAAAGAGCCCTGGAAGGGCAGTGGTTAAGAGCTACAGTTGCTTGGAAGCCATATGGGACAGTTCTACTCTGTCTTGTAGGGTCACTATGAGCCTCTTTAAACATCTACTTGTGGCTATGGGGGAAAAAGATGAAGAATTGAAGTTGTCATTATTAGTGTTTTAAATCCTGGATTAAGCGTACGTTTTGAAGGAATTAGATGAAGCAACTATGACTGTTTTACAAGGCCTGGCGGTGTTGTCTGCACACACTTAGCACTTAGTTTCTGTTGATAACACTGTTAAATGGAGTTAGTTATCTAATAAACTCTAATAAGTATAACAATGAAATCAAATCTCTCTTCCCTCAGGCTAAGGCAAGGTGCATTCCTCCAGCAGAATGGTGGTATTTATCAGTTAAGGGATTTGTAGTGTGAGAAAGAGCCCCATCTGCAGTGAGACAGAGTTCTATATTTGGGACAGGCAAAGAAGTAGAGGGGAGGGCAATGGTAGTGCGGTGGTGGGAGTCTCACCTCTGCCACAGGGAAAACTCGGGTTTGATTCCCAGCCAACGCATCTCGTGCACAGCCATGACCTCTCTGTCGGTGGAGACTTGTATGTTGCTGTGATGCTGAATGGGTTTCATAGAAGCTTTCAGACTAAGACTAAGAAGAAGGGTCTGGAGATCAACTTCTGAAAATCAGCCATTGAAAACCCAATGGGACACAAGGTTGGGTCACCATGACTTGGAGCTCACAACAAAGAAATGAAGGAAGAGAAATTTACCTTATCATTCATACCTGTTGTTTTTCATCTCCATTGGTTAGAGGCCCTGAAGAAATCAGATCAATGACTGCATCCTTAGTTGTTGTTGTTGTTTTAGCGTATCAATTGGCATGCTTTTCATTGAAATGTGTCACAATATTGAAGGATAATCTTGATAGTTACAAAATAATGAATATATCAGTCTGACATAAACAATTTAACATTTTTAATAAAATTCTGACTCCACTCTGTGTTTGTGATGAAGTTCATTAGAAGAGGCAATGGCTAGGGAACAAAGAAAGGGTCCTTCTTCATAGTTTTTATATATGTTGAATGGTTCTGAAGTAAAGGTTACTGGACTTGGTCTGAAGATGTATTTTGTTTGGTCCACATAGTGCTGAAGAGGAATATGATGGAGAGCTTTGGTTCTTTGGTAATTGCTCAGGTGGCCGAATTCTCTATTGACACATACTGATAATCTATTTCTAACAACAGTGACTGGACTGATAAAATGACTTTTTACAAAGGGAAGAATTATAACATAATATAACAGAGTTTGAGCCAATTAAGACAAAACCTTTGGTCCGCTGTCATCATCTATTGTTGATCTTTTTTTAATTGCATAATATATTTCTGTCAAAATTTTTTTTTTTCATACAGGGTTGAAATCGACTCGACGGCAGTGGGTTTTGTTTTGTTTTTTTTGGTTTGGTGTCTTACATCTAAATCTTAGTTGTGGCTACTGTTTTAGCTTATGGGTTTCTCTCCTTTTTTTTTTTTTGCAGAGAAGAATGAAATCATCTTTTGTGAGCTTACTCAATTTTCCTCTTCTCCTCAGCAGCATTTCTCTAAGATTTGCTTTACCCCATTGTAATTGACTTCTTACAGAAAAAGAGAGATGTATTTAAACCATTAATTATACTATAATGAGAAATTACTTATAAAAAAAAAAACCCTGAGAATATGAGAATACAGGAGAACTATGAGGATACAGAATGAGGGAGTAGGAACAATTCTGCCTTTAGTGTATGAAACATAAGAAGCTTCTAAGGCAAGGTGACTTGAATAAACACAAAAGTGGATTTACTGATGAAACTTACACTCAGAGACCTGAATGTGCATGGGCCCCATCCAATGCGATCCTAGTAATTTTTGTACAATTTGCAAAAGTAAGATATTTTAACCATTGTTATGTAAGGCTATTTTGTATTCTTACCACTTTAACTTCCCCTCCAACAGATATTCTTTTGACTAAGATATCCTTTGAGAGGATACAAGACTTTTTTGGGGTCTGACTAAGGGAAAGTTGACTTAGTGTGGGCTAATGGGATATATTTGTGTAGTTTGCAATCACATCTGTGTATATTTCTAGCCATTCCAAGTCAATCACAACTTCCAGGAATACTCCTCCCACACATTGGTCAACTCTCCCAGGGTTGGGGTACAAAGGTGCAGGCCCAGAGGTCAAATCATTATATGAATGCTTCCTATAGCATCTGGCACTTCAAGTATGTGGGTAGGGTAATAGAAAAAGGTTTAAAATATGTGGAACCAAAAGTTAATCTGTAGAGAATTCTCTCAGACATCAGATGTGTAAAATTATAAATAAATAAGAAATTGAGTTCATGGATGCATGGTCAAAATGGAAGTTCTCTCTTTTGGGGAATATATATGATAAAGCCTTGAAATCTTAGAACTCATATATATGAATGGTACTAGAGAAAGGTTTTCCCAAATTTAACAACATTCCTAAAAATTTACATGTTCTTACAAGTAATGAGTAGTGAAGTTTAAAAGAACTTTCCTAAACTATCAACTAAAACAATTTCATCCATGCTAGAGGAAAATATTTCTATTCTCTCTACTGAAAATAAGATTATAAAATTGTCACACAAAGAAGCAAAGAGTATATGGGTAAAAAAATGTTGGAAAAAAACGCAGCAGAGCTGTGCAAGAAGGTTAAATAATAAAATACATTTTTCTCGATTTGGAAAAACATTTGTAATACGGTGTTATTTATTTTCTCACTCTAAATGCATACTATTTTTCATACCTAAATTTGTATTTATAAATATAAATATATTACACATCATTAAATGTCTCATTCAAATTAGGCAAATTCAAGTTGGACTAAATCAAAGAAAAATCAACAAAGGAACAATTTACATAGGTATGGGCATAGTGTACGGGAATCATAAAGGATAGTGCACGGTATTTATTACCTATCTGTTACCATCCATGAGTCTGAATGAGTGAGAGCACAGAGCAGTTACTGGAACCCAGAAAAAAGAGAACCTTGTAGAGAAGGCCTTACCTGGAGAATAGCTCTGTTTTTTGGTTGAGGAATGCAGAGACCAAGGTAATTGAACAGGGATGGAGCTGGGGAATACATATTCAGAACCCCATACTCTTCTCTTCTTCCACTCTCCTACCTTAGTCTCCCATTTTCCTAACTCAACCAGACCAGCGTGCAGGTGATCCCACTGAGGTAGTCCAAAGAGGTCAGAGAGCAGGAAGCCTAGAGCAAGGTAGAGAGGTGTATAGGATGAATCTAAACAGGCAAACAAAGGATATCTGGCTGTGTCTATTGTGTGTGTGTGTGTATATACATATATAATATGCTGCACCCACCACTTCTCTGTCAGTTTGTCATACTGTGGGGCCTTGCATGTTGCTGCAATGATGGAAGCTATGCCACTGGTATTCAAACACCAGCAGGATCTTCCATGGTGGATAGGTTTCAGCTGAGCTTCCAGACTAATACAGACTAGGAAGAAGGACCTGGAGGTCTACTTCTGAAAATAATTAGCCGGTGAAAACCTTATGAATAGCAGGTGAGAATTGCATGATATAGTGCCAGAAGATGAGCCCCTCAGGTTGGAAGGCACTCAAAGGATGACTGGGGAGCAGCTGCCTCCTCAAAGTAGAGTCAACCTTAACGACGTGGATGGAGTCAAACTTTTGTGACCTTAATTTGCTGACGTGGCATGACTCAAAATGAGACCAGCTGCAAACATCCATTAATAATAGGAATGTGGAATGTACAAAGTATGAATCTAGGAAAATTAGAAACCATTAAAAATGAAATGTAATGCATCAACATTGATATCTTGGGCATTAGAAAGCTGAAATGGACACCTATTGGCCATTTTAAAGAGAACAATCATATGGTCTACAACACCAGTAATGACAAAATGAAGAGGAATGACATTGCATTCATCGTCAAAGGGAACATTTCAAGATCTATGCTGAAGTACAAAGCAGTCAGTAATAGGATAACATCCATATGCCTACAAGAAAAGACCAGTTAATATGACTATTATTCAAATTTATACACCAACCCTAAGGCCAAAGATGAAGAAATTAAAGATTTTTACCAACCTCTACAGTATGAGATTGAACAAATGTGCAATCAGGATGCATTGATAATTACTGGTGGTTGGAATAAGAAAGTTGGAAAAAAAAGAAGGATCAGTAGTTGGAAAATATGACCTTGGTGATAGAAATGGTGACAGAGATCGCATGATAGAATTTTGCAAGACCGAGGATTTCTATATTGCAATACCTTTTTTCAACAACATGAATGGCAACTATACAGATGAAACTTATCGGATGGAATACAAAGGAAACAAGTCGACTAGACCTGTGGAAAGAGACAATGGAGAAGCTCAATATCATTAGGCACAAAGGGGGGGGGTGCAACTGTAGAACACACCATCAGTTGCTCATATGCAAGTTCAAGCTGATGCTGAAGAACAAGTCAACGGGAGCCAAAGTACAAACTTGAGTAATCCCACCTGAATCTAGAAACCATCTCAAGAATAAATTTGAAGCATTGAACACTAATGACCAAAGACCAGACGAGCTGTGGAATGACATCAGGGACATCATCCATGAAGAAAGCAAGAGATCACTGAAAAGACAGGAAAGAAAGAAAAGAGCAAGATGGATGTCAGAGAAGACTCTGAAAGTTGCTCTCTAACATCGAGCAGCTAAAGCAAAAGGAAGAATTGATGAAGTAAAAGAACTGAACAGAAGATTTCAAAGGGCCTCTCGAGAAGACAAAGTAAAGTATTATAATGACATGTGCAAAGAGCTGGAGATGAAAAACGAAAAGGGAAGAACATGCTTGGCATTTCTTGAGCCGAAAGAACAGAAGAAAAAATTTAAGCCTTGAGTTGCAATAGTGAAGGATTCCATGGGGAAAATATTAAATGACTCAGGAAGCATCAAAAGAAGATAGAAGGAATACACAGAGTCATTATACCAAAAAGAATTAGTCAATATTCAACCATTTCAAGAGGTGGCATATGATCAGGAATCGATGGTACTGAAGGAAGAAGTCCAAGCTGCTCTGATGGCATTGGCGAAAAACAAGGCTCCAGGAATTGATGGAATATCAGTTGAGATGTTTCAACAAACTGATACAGTGCTGGAGGTGCTCACTCATCTATGCCAAGAAATGTGGAAGACAGCTTTCTGCCCAATTGACTGGAAGAGATCCATATTTATGCCTATCCCCAAGAAAGGTGATCCAACCGAATGTGGAAATCATAGAACAATATCATTAATATCACACACAAGCAAAATTTTGCTGAAGATCATTCAAAAACGACTGCAGCAGTATATTGACAGGGAACTGCCAGAAATTCAGACCAGTTTCAGAAGAGAATGTGGAACCAGGGATATCATTGCTGATGTCAGAGGGATCCTGGCTGAAAGCAGAGAATACCAGAAGGATGTTTACCTGTGTTTTATTAACTATGCAAAGGCATTTGACAGTGTGGATCATAACAAACTATGGATAACACTGTGAAGAATGCAAATTCCAGAACACTTAATTGTGCTCCTGAGGAACCTTTACATAGATCAAGAGGCAGTTGTTCAGACAGAACAAGGGGATACTGATTGGTTTAAAGTCAGGAAAGGTGTGTGTCAGGGTTGTATTCTTTCACCATACCTATTTAATCTGTATGCTGAGCAAATAATATGAGAAGCTGGACTATATGAAGAAGAACAGAGCATCAGGATTGAAGGAAGACTCATTAACAACCTGTGTTATTCAGATGACACAATCTTGGTTGCTGAAAGTGAAGAGGACTTGAAGCATTTACTAATGAAGATCAAAGACCACAGCCTTCAGTATGGATTACACCTCAACATAAAGAAAACAAAAATCCTCACAACTGGACCAATGAACAACATCATGATAAATGGAGAAAAGATTGAAGTTGTCAAGGATTCCATTTTACTTGGATCCACAATCAACAGCTGTGGAAGCAGCAGTCAAGAAATCAAGAGATGCATTGCATTGGGTAAATCTGCTGCAAAGGACCTCTTCAAAGTGTTGAAGAGCAAAGATGTCACCCTGAAGACTAAGGTGCGCCTGACCCAAGCCATGGTATTTTCAACCGCGTCATATGCATGTGAAAGCTGGACAATGAATAAGGAAGACCGAAGAAGAATCGATGCCTTTGAATTGTGGTGTTGCCGAAGAATAGTGAATATACCATGGACTGCCAAAAGTGTGAACAAATCTGTATTGGAAGAAGTGCGGCTGGAATGCTCCTTAGAAGCAAGGATGGCGAGATTGCATCTTACATACTTTGGACTTGTTGTCTGGAGGGATCAGTCCCTGGAGAAGGACATCATGCTTGGCAGAGCACAGGGTCAGCGGAAAAGAGGAAGACTCTCAACCAGGTGGATTGACACAGTGGCTGCAACAATGAGCTCAAACATAGCAATGATTGTAAGGATGGCTCAGGACTGGGCAGTGTTTCGGTCTGTTGTGTATAGGGTTGGTACGAGTCAGAACTGACTCAATGGCACCTAACAACAACAACAACAACACAGGAAAAATATTGAACAATGCAGAATGCATCAAAAGAAGTTGGTTATAATTCCATTTGGGAATGAGTTTTCTTTGTTATGTTAAGAGGCCATTTCCGCGTAGGATGTGTTTTAAGCCCATCACCTTTGAGATATAAAAAGAGCAGATGAGGCAAGGAGAAGCAAGCAGAAATGGGGATAGATGGCACAGCACATAAAGATCACCAAAGATCAAGGACCTTCCCCAGAGCCAACAGAAAGAGAAAGCTTTCCCCTAGAGCTGGTGTCCTGAATTTGAACTTCTATTAAACTGTGAGAAAACAAATTTCAGTTACATAAAGTCACCCATTTGTGGTATTTCTGCTATAGCAGCACCAGCTAACTAGGACATTGTATGCCAACTGTGATGCAAGGCAGTTCCCTATCTTTGCTGAGAACACAGAAAGCCAGACATAGGAGATTTGGGATCCACTGAGAAATGAAGATAATACACTCATGAGTAAACAGCTGAAATATTGTTAGATTCAGTAACAGATATACTTCAGACTCTCAGTGACTTAACGCAATTGAAGTTTGTTCATTGCTACTGCAAAGTCTTAAAATAGGTATTCCTGTCTGATGGGAGGAGGCACATAGGGTACTCTCTGCTCCACGAAATCGTTCAGGGGTCCAGATGGATATAATCTCGCTTATCTTCAATATATATTTCTTCCAAATGTATCATCCTAATTCCAGTTAGTGAGAAGGGGAAAAAACATGGAGGATCATGAAAAGGTGGTTTAAATGTGGCAAACGTAGAAGTATGTCACCCTCCATATACATTTCATTAGCTAGACTTTAGTCACATGGCCACAAATAACTGCAAAGGAATCTGGGAAATGTGATTGAGCTGTGAGCGCAGGAAAGAATAAATAGTTTGGTGATCAACTAGCCATACTTATCCCAACATGGACGATCAGTGATGTCTCTGTGAAGTACCGAATTCAGTTGTGATAGCAAAATGTGTGTATTTGTTGACAATGTGTCATACACAAGGACACATACTCTTTACATGGAGACATCACAGATTTAGAAGTCAGATCCTTTGTACTTTTAGTGTAGGGATTATCAACTAGAAAACTTTAAGGGTCTGAGGGCATTCTGGCCTCTGAGATTTGGCTGAAGTAGATAGAATTTCCACCAACATCTGTCGGGTTTTCGTACTGTGCTGGCTTACAGGTTATGCAATACTGAAAGCTGACTCATCTACTTCAAATACCAGCAGGGTCACCCATGGTAGACAGGTTTCAGCAGAGCTCCAGACTAAGCAGACTAGGAAGAAGGGCATGGCAATCTACTTCTGAAAAAACTGGCCAGTGAAAACCTTATGAATGGCAGCAAAACATTGTCAGATATAGTGACAGAAGACGAGCTCCTCAGTTTGGAAGACACTCAAAATATGACTGGGGAAGAGACGCCTCCTGAAAGTAGGGTCGGCTTTAATGATGTAGATGGAGTAAAGCTTTCGGTATCTACATTTGCTGATATGGCACAACTGAAAACAAGAAGAAAGAGCTGCAAGCATCCATTAATAACTGAAATGTGGAATGTACAAGCTATGAATATAGGAAAATTGGAACACAAAAACATCTACATCCTAGGCATTAGTGAGCCGAAATTGACTAGCATTGACTATTTTGTATCAGACGATCATGTGGCCTATTATGCTGGGAATTACAAATTGAAGAGGAATGGCATCATATCCATCATTAAGGACAACATTTCAAATTTTAGGCTGAAGTACAAGGCTGTCAGTGAAAGGATAATATGCATACATCTACAAGGCAGATCAGTTAATATGACTGTTCAGATTTACCCACCAACCACAAATGCCAAAGATGAGGAAATTTAAGATTTTTACCAAACTCTGCAGTCTGAAATTGATCAAACACGCAATTAATATACGCTGATAATTACAGGTGATTGGAATACAAAAGCTGGAAAAAAGAAAGGAGAACCTGTAGTTGCAAAATATGGCCTTGGTGATAATTACGATGCCAGGGATTGCATGGATTTGCAAGATCAATGACTTATACATTGCAAATACCTTTTCTCAAAAACATAAATGGCAACTATACAGGTGGATCTCATTGGATGGAAAATGGACTATATCTGTGGAAAGAGACCATGGAGAAGCTCAATATCACTCAGAACAAGGTCAGAGGCAAGCTGCTGAACAGACTATCAATAGCTTATATGGAAGTCCAAGCTGATGATGAAGAAAATCAAAATGAGTCCACAAGAATCAAAATACAACCTTGAGTATATCCCACTTGAATTTGGAGACCATCTCAAAAATAGATTTGATGCATTGAACACTAATGACTGAAGACCAGACGAGTTGTGGGATGACATGAAGAACGCGAAAGGTCATTAAAAACTGGAAAGAAAGAAAAGACCAAAATAGATATAACAAGAGATTCTGAAAGTTGCTTTTGAGTATAGAGTAGCTAAAGCTAAAGAAATGATAAAGTAAAAGAGCTGAACAGAAGATTTCAAAGGGCAGCTTGAGAAAACAAAGTATAATGATGTGCAAAAACCTGGAGTTAGAAAACCAAAAGGGAAGAACACACTCGGCATTTCTCAAGCTAAAAGAACTGAAAAAAAAATTCAAGCCTCCTGTTGCAATATTGAAGAATTCTATGGGCAAAATACTGAATGACACAGGAAACATCAAATGATGATGGAAGAAATACACAGAGTCACTGTACCGAAAAGAATTGACTGACATCCAATCATTTCAGGAGGCAGCATATGAACAAGAACTGATGGTAGTAAAAGCTGTACTGAAGACATTGGTGAAAAACAAGGCTCCAGGAATTGACAGAATACCAACTGAGATGTTTTAAATAATGGATGCAGCACTGGAAGTGTTCACTTCTCTGTGCTAAGAAATTTGGAAGATAGCTACCTGGACAACTAACTGGAAGAGACCATACTTGTGCCTATTCCAAAGAAAGATAATACAACCAAATGCGAAAACATTGAACAATATCATTAATATCACACCCAGGTAAGAGTCTACTGCAGATCATTCAAAAGCCCCCAGATGCTCTGTTAACCTAGAACTGAAACCATCTCCGAAGCCCACTCTTCAGACAAAGATTAGATAGGAGTATAACACAGAAAATAATACACGTGAAGGATGTGCTTCTTAGTTCAATCAGATATGAAAGACCAAATGGGCAGTTCCTGCTCAAAATCAGGATGAGAAGGCAGAAAGGGACAGGAATGGGATGAATGGACACAGGGAACCTGAGGTGGAAAGGGGGAGGGTGCTGTTACATTTAGGGCATTGCAACTAATACCACAGAACAATATGTGTATAAGTTTTTGAATGGGAAATTAACTTGAGCTGTAAACTTTCACCTAAAGCACATTTAAAAAATTATAACAAAACAATAAATGCATTGAGCACAAAAGAAAAAAAAAAAAAAAAAAAAAAGCAGTCGTCAGCAGTACATCCACAGGGAAGTCCCAAGTATTCAAGCCAGATTCAGAAGAGGATGTGGAACGAGGGATATCATTGCTGCTGTCAGATGGATCTCGGATGAAAGCAGAGAATACCAGAAAAATGTTTACCTGTGTTTTATTGACTATGCAAAAACATTTGACTGTGTGGACCATGGCAAATTATGGATAACATTGTGAAGAATGGGAATTCCGGAACACTTAACTGTGCTCATGAGGAATCTGTGCATACATCAAGAGGCAGTCTTTTGAAGAGAACAAGGGTATTCTGCGTGGTTTAAAGTCATGAAGGGTATGTGTCAGGGTTGTATCCTTTTACCATATTTATTTGATCTATATGCTGAGCAAGTAATAAGAGAAACTAAGCTGTGTGAAGAAGGGGGTGTCAGGATTGGAGGAAGACTCATTAACAACCTGCGTTATGCAGATGACACAACGTTGCTTGCTGAAAGTGAAGAGGACTTGAAGCACTTACTGATGAAGATCGAAGACTACAGCCTTCAGTATGGACTGCACCTCAACATAAAGAAAACAAAAATCCTCGCAACTGGACTAATAAGCAACATCATGATAAACAAGGAAAACACTGAAGTTGTCAAGGATTTCATTTTACTTGGATCCAAAATCAACACCCGTGGAAGTAGCAGTCAAGAAATCAAAAGACACATTGCATTGGGCAAGTCTGCTGCAAAAGGCCTCTATAAATAAGTGTTAAAAAGCAAAGAATCACTTTAAGGACTAAGGTGCTCCTGACCCAAGCCATGGTGATTTCAATCACCTCATATGCATGCGAAATCTGGGCAATGAATAAAGAAGGCTGTGATTGTTAAGGTTGCATGTCAAATTGACTGGCCATGATTCTCAGTGGTTTGGCAGTTATGATATAGTTTGGCAGTCCTATGATTATGTGACCACCTCCATGATGAGATATTTGGGTCTGCTGTGAGTAGCCAGTCAGTTGAAAGGGAGTTTCTTTGTGGGCATGGCCTACATCAACTATAAGTGGACTCTCTGGCAAGGCTCCAGGGCTGTTGCTTACTTGGGATCCTGCAGCTGGCCTCTGTTCTTCTGACCTCCAGGTCTGGGGATTTGAGCTAGCAACTTACCTGCACTCTTGCCTGTGGATCTTGGGATCCATCAGACTTCCCAGTCTCTGAGTAAGAGCCGTGCTATCTGACCTGCTGAGCTTGTGTTTGCCAGGCCCTGCAGTTATGTGAATTAGGAGAAGCCTCCAGCCTGACCTACAGAGTTGGGACGATCCAGCCTCTACAACCATGTAAGCCATTTCCTTTATATAAATCTTTTTATATAGATATTTATATGCTTTACTGGTTTTGCTTCTCTAGAGAACACAGCCTAAGACAAAGACTGAAGAAGAATTAATGCCCTTGAATTATGGTGTTGGTGAAGTATAAGGAGTATACCATGGTTGCTGTGAGTTGAAATTGAACTCGATGGCAATGGTTTTTTGGGGATGTGTGTGTGTGTGTGTGTACACACACACACACACACACTGAGAAAAAAAAATTGCCATCCATTTGAGTCTGATTCATAATGGCCCTACAGGACAGAGTGAAACTGCCCTATAGGGTTCCCAAGGCTGAAAATAGACTGTCACATCTTTCCACAAGGGAGAGACCGGTGGATTTGAACCGTCAACCTTTCGGTTAGCAGTTGAGCACTTTAATCACTGTGCCACCGGGGCTCCTTACATATATATATATACATACACACATATGTGTATATAGTTATACACGTGTGTGTACATTATGTATATATGTATATACATCTCTCTAAACATATGTAGGAAACCCTGGTGGTGTAGTGGTTAAGGGCTACAGCTGCTAACCAAGAAGTCAGGAGTTCGAATCCACCAGGCGCTCTTTGGAAACTTTATGGGGCAGTTCTACTCTGTCCTATAAGTCGCTATGAGTCGGAACTGACTTGACAGCAGTGGTTTTGGTTTTCGGTTTTATACATATGTAACGAGCATATATATAATATATGTGTGTTATGGAGTTACATTTACAGATAAAAACAACTTGGTTACTGTTTTATGACTGGCTTAACTCACTTATGTAGTTCTATACTCTGTGATACCAAACCAAACCCATTGCCACCAAATCGAGTAGAACTACCCCATAGGATTTCCAAGGAGAGGCTGGTGGATTCGAACTGCTTACCTTTTGTTTAGCAGCCATAGCTCTTAACCACCACACCACCAAGGTATCCATACTCTATGGTGGATGTATCAAAATTCATTTACGTTATGTCAAAATTTTCACTATTATACATCCTTGTAGATGATTTTAAGGTTAATCAAAAATATTCCCTTATAAAAAATTATAATTTAATATAATTATAGGTTACCTATTTCAAGTTCTCACCAAAATGCTCTCCAGAAAGGATGTGCCTATTTACAGTGCCAGCATCTACATATTAGTGCTTATTTTCCTCAGAACCTCACCAAACTACACTACAAAACGTCTTGAAAGTCAGAGCTATGAGTCTGCTTCCCTACCCTATCTCACCCCTAATGTTTGTAACCTGAAACTCTTCTCTTGGCGGTGAACAACTTCCCAATTTTGAATCCCAATGGCTTACAGCACTTGATATTATTGACCTCACACTCTGATTTGAAAAATCTCTCTTCTCTTGGCTCCTGTAAAATACGCGGTGCTGATTTGAATCTTCTCTTTCTGGTCTTTCTCTGTCTCCCTTTGTGGTTCATTCTCCCACTGCTTTCTGTTAGCCATGGTCACCTAGCCATGCTCAGAGCTCTGCCTCCTGCCTGTACGTCTGGTGTGGAGTTCCAGCAATCCTTCCATGCCTTACACATTTCCTTTTCCAATGTTGCTACTCTCATATTGGTCTTTGTTATTTTTCACTTTCTAACTGGTCCCCTGCCTCTAATTCTAGCTGCACCTTCCTAAGACATTATTTTGTTGATGCTGCTCTCCTGAGCAACAGCTCCAGTGCCCTCTATTCCTATTATCTCCCGAATGAAAGACAAGCTGGCAGTTGGTGTGCCCTCTCCACTACTTGAGTCGATGTTCTAGCCTTGCTGTCCAGTCTTTCTTATCTTTTCGTTCCTCCTGTAATTCTTGCCGTCATCCTTCATTTTAGTCAGACTAGGCTTAAGGGACCTCCCATAGGAACCTTTCTCTAGTCACCCTCCATTAAAAATGGCCTCTGCCTCCCAAGGTCTATAATTCAGATCTCTTTCTATGTAATATTAGAGCCAGTGTGTGTGGAGGGGGGGGATTATGTAACCTCTGTTAGATTTAAAGTGATTGAAAGGAGAATCAGGTATTGTTCATCTTCCCACAAGCACCTCTCATAGGGTTTTATTTCTGATAGGTGATTAATAAATATTAATTAAGTGAATGAGTCAGCCCTGGAGGAAGCCCACTGAGCCTTTGAGTTTAAGAACTGTCAGGGAAAGCTCAGAAACAGCCCACTGGCCATAGCTCATCTCTAGTTTCAGGCCTTAATTATTAAGGAGTATCTGAGTTAAGGAGCCCTGGTGGCACAGTGGTTAAAAGCTCAGCTGCTAACCAGTTCAAATCCACCAGACACTCCTTGGAAACTCTATGAGGCAGTTCTACTCTGTCCTAAATAGGGTTGCTATGAGTCAAAATCTACTTGATTTTTTTTTTTAATCCTATTTAAAGATTCTACAGATATAAATTTCATATCTTGAATTTAGCAGTGAAATGTATCTAAAATGGCTTTATCAGTTGCCCCAGAATTCTGAAAACAACAATAGGATTTGTGTTTGATTTTACAAGATCCCAACGATTTACAGACATTTCATACCACTAAACAACTCAAAGCTCCTCTTGGATGGCATATGGCAATCTGGGCCACTCGGAAGCCCAGGACAGACAGTTAAGTCCTCTGTCTCCATTGCTGCATTTTGGTCTCACCCAGAGGGAGAAAAAAAAAAAAACAAAAAACACTTTATTGTCTCTTTTTCTACAAGAGTGTTTCAAAGGAACAAGTTAAGAGACTACGCGAAACATTTATTACCCACAGAAGCATAAGCAGGAAAGCCTTCCTGTTCACACAGACATTTCCACCTGAGGAAACCCCTCTGCCTGTCATGTCCAGTGAAAAGCCATTTTGCCATGTTAGCAAAGGAAGATGGGGTGCAGTGTTGCATTGCGGAAGGCACGGATATTTCTGTTCTGCTTAGCTCCGAGCAGGCCTTTCCCTTAGCTCCGCGCAGGTCTTTCCCTTGCTCCGTGCACGCCTTTCCCTTCTTGGGTGACTTTAGACTGGTCATTTCACAGATTTGTGCATGTCATAAGGAATGTAAGTCCCTTATCTCCCAGGTTGGAGGCATGCCATTTCCTAATGTTTTGAGACCTTCTCAGTCTGGCCTGGGCTCCCACACAATGGTGTAGCCTCTGTGCAATTGGTACAGCTTTCCCAAGCACGGAGATATCGCACACCCGGCAGTGAACGATGAGGCAGCACTAGCGGGGCCACATCGAACATGTTCCAGAGAAACAAAATTAAGCAGCAAAGCTCTTTAGAGCAAGGGAGGCTTTTAAAGCGAGTTCTCCCAGGTAATGTAAGCAGCTGCTTTCTCACAGCTCTCACAAGGCCATGCCACAGGGCCAAATGAGCAACCCTTCCAGCCCCAGGAGAGAGAGCTGAGCTGCAATGCAGACCAAACCCATTTATTTTCATGTCGCAATGAAAATACTGGATCGTGTGTAAATCAAACACGCTCTGATCGCATTCCTTTTAAGAATACACAGCAGACTCTGTTACGCTGGGCGCAGCCAATTTATTCACATAGGGGAGGCATTTGATCAGCCTCCCTGCGCAGAGATTCTTAGATGAATGTGGCAACTGGTTTTCTTACTAAATTAGGAGCTAGCTGCAGAGGAAGTGTGACCAGGGATGGGGTGCTGGGAAGGTGCAGGGATTATCATGTGGAAAATTTGGCCCGTATAGCACAAGGGATATGCAGGTGAGAAAAGACATTCCTACCTGGTCAGTTTTAATTTATGAGCACAGCTTACAATCTTCAGTTCAACCACATGTTGACCCACCAATTAAACCGTGCCATGTAAGGCCCTGACGGCAGGAATACAGAGAATCTCATTCTCCACAGTGTTGTCAGAAGCAGAACAGAATGATAATTTTGCCTTTGCTCTTGTTTGTCAGCCTGCCTTTTAATGCATTTTCTAATCTGCCCACCTGATCCGGAACCAGGCCCACATTGTTCTCCCTGATAAGCCCAGGTGGTCGCGGGTGAGGGGAGTTACTCTAAGGCATCTTTGCAGAGGGACTTACCCCCTTTAAGTTTGCCGAGTTTCTGAGTGGGTAGAATAGGTTACGCTTTGCATTTCAAGAAATCGAACAAAATGGCACCAACAGCATAGAATTTCAATCGTGGCATAGCTGAAGCCCAGGGTGTGCTCTTTTTTAAAGAAATGTAAGATCTGACCCACAACTGAGATGGGTGTTGTTAAGACTATTAACTGGACCCTCAAGTCATCATTTTAAATGGCCATCAACACAACGCATATTTACTTAGTAGCTGTGATGGTTTTTAGTTAGTAAATGACTGGGTTAGGTAGTGTTACTTTGTACATGAGAATGAAGAGAACTTTATTTTTCAGTTAGGTTTCTTATCTACTACGAAATTATTATAATTGTACAGTGCACAGAGATTAAGAGTACAGGCTTCGTAGAAGGATGTCCCCGGTTTAAATTCTAACTCCGTCACTTGGATATATTACTTAACCCTTCTTGCCTCAATTTCCACATGTTTGAAATGGGGTGATAATCACCTTATGGGATGGGTTTAACAATTACATGAGATAAACTAGCTTCGGTACATAGCATTGCACCTTAGAAAAAAAGTGCATGTAAATGTTTATTTTTTGTTATGATTAAGGTTTAGCCTAACACGATCGAGTGCTTGCTACCAGCAAGTGTGCCGGATCCTGTCTTTGAAACCCTTGGATCTAGGAGAGTGGCATATGATTTTTTTTTTCTAATAATAGACTATTTTTTAGATCAGTTTTAGGTTTACAGAAAAATTGAGAATGAAGGACAGAGAATTCCCAAATACTCTCTCTTCCCCACCCACAATTTCTCTATTATTACATCTCGCATTAGTGTGGCACATTTATTGTGATTAATGAACCAATATTGATACGTTATTATTAACTAAAGTCCATAGTTTATGTTAAGGTTCACTCTTTGCATTTTACAGTTCCCTGGGTTTTGACAAATGCATAATGTCATACTTCCGCTATTACAGTATCATGCAGGATAATTTCATCACCCTAAAAATCCTCTTCATCCTCTATGTGCTCACCACCAAGCCCTGGCAACCACTGATTTGTTTACTGTTTCTAGAGTTTTGTCTTTTCCAGAATGTCATATAGTTGGAATCATGCAGCATGTAGCCTTTTCAGACTGACTTCTTTAAGTTAAAGCAAAACAAAAACTAAACCCATTGCCATCAAGTTGATTCCGACTCATAGTGACCCTATAGGACAGAGTGGAACTGCCCCATGGGGTTTCCAAGGAGCGCCTGGCTGATTTGAGCTGCTGACCTTTTGGTTAGCAGCTGAGCTGTTAACCACTGAGCCACCAGGGCTTCTCTTTAACTTAGCAACATATATTTAAGGTTCTTCCTTTTTTTTTTTTTAATGAATTGATAGATCATTTCTTTTTAATCACTGAATAATATTCCATTGTATAGGTGCACCACAGTTTGCTTTTCTGTTTGCCTATTGAAGAACACCTTGATTGCTTCTGATTTTTGTGTTTATGAATAAAGCTACTTTAAATCAGCACGTTACCTGTTGGCCATATCACTTAAGTAGATTTTACCATTGGAATGCCAAACCCTCTCCTTGGTTTATTTAAGAACTGTTCTTCCCTTATTGTCTTTTGCATGCAGCCTCCTTCAACCAGGGCTTACGATCTCCTCTGTAGGGTCTACTACCCTGCTACTTATTCAGCTCCCACCAATTCTAACCTCATGCTACTATATTTTACTTCCGCAGTCCGTTTTTCCAGCTAGAGCCTAGGCTCTTTCAGAACAAGCAGCACATCTGAATATACCTGTAAAGTTTGTGGACTAAATTTTCTCTTAATGTATAAGAAGAGAGGAACTAGCTCTTAGAAAACTAAGTCTATTGCTGCGCGTGCCTTCCTGAAGTTAAAAAGGCTTAGAAAACCCTGTGACACTTCTATACTCTCAGCCCCACCTCAGTCATCTTGGGGGTATTGTCAAGACAAATGACCGTACAGTGGTGAGAGAAGTAGATGCTTACACAGACACATTTATGTTCTTTCCAATTTTTGCTTTAAACCTTCTTCAGAAAGCTCTCATTCTCGCATACGGGAATAGAGTTAGGCTCATCATATTAATTTAGGAATGCAAGACAAAGGAGCTATAAGATGACACATAAAATCGCATTTATTTATGTATACATTCATTCATTATTTTAAACAGCCAGTGCCTCCTCTTAAAGTCCATGTCAGGCAACGGCAAATCCGAGGGCACTGTCCTTTTTACACTTTTCTGATCATATTAATGAGAAAAGCAGTTGTCCATAAACACAGCTCGGGCTTCAGTTAATGCAGTGCGGGTTGCTGCTCTCAGCAGTCAATATATAGCCTTCTGCTTCTGTGGGGGACCCTGCCGAATTGTGCTTCCGTTATCTGTTGTGCTTCGTGCAAAATCTTTGGGAGATAACTGCAGCCTTGCGAAGGGTGGGCCAGAGGCCAGAGATAAGGAGTGCATTCCCCACGTTTCTACCACTGTTTTCCTTAATGATTTTTTAAGAGAATATGGTCTCCGTTCTTTAGAATGTATTCGCTGGGCTCCAATGATTGCAAAGCTAATGATACAATATGTGTTAGCAGGACCGCTTTGTCGAGGAGATTTGAATCATTGTTTGTCCTCTTCCTCTGGACAGACTTTGGAATTAAATGGCTGGGTTTTGAAACAAAAGATTTATACTCCATTTTCTTTCAACTATCCATCCCCGCCTCCTATAATAGGAGCTGGTTGGAAAGCTCTGCATCTGGGTTGTCATTTTTCTTGCACAATATGTATTAGAGTCCAAACGACCTTTACACCATCCAGGTTCCACAAACCTTAAATTTAAGCTACCTGCTCCACCAAAGTACCTAAAACAATAACTTTTTTATGTTTCAACAAACATTACATTTAATGAGTACAGTGCACACGTAATGATACAGTGAATCAGTGTGAAGCCTCAAATAATGATTTCTGTTGGCACTATAAAAGGAATGTAATTTTTCTTGTTGAAATACCATTTTTCAGTTACTGCATGAGTGATGTGGTAATTATCCCCTACACCTGGGATTTAAATCCAATCCTACAAGCCCATTTTCTGTTTGCAAGCTGTCAGGCTGATGCATAGGCTTTGTTCTTATCTGGCAGTAGGCAAGGAATCGGTAATTCAGAAACAACAAAGCCACTGATGGGTCATCATGTAATCTGCACTGAAAATTGCAATCTGTAATGAGATTGGAAACGCAGATGAGGTGACTAAAATTGATTACCCACCATATCTGAAAATTTCAATTTTATTGCACAAATATGATCAAACTAGCCCATAAGTTTGGGGATTAGTTGAGAAAGAATAGAGATTACTTTTAAATTAGGTGAATGCAGATAAGTTATTTAAATGTAAATTATTTGCTTTATAGCAATATGGTTGGTCTGCAGGGTGATTCATAGGGCCATATATTTTCAGTTCCCTGATGGCATCATTTCTGCCTGGGTGTTCCAATTAGAGATGACATATACACTTTCAAGTCTTAAAGGCAGTACAGCACAGCAGACCATGAATGAAACTCACACTAATCCCCAGGCCATAAAAATCCACCTTTCATATACTTATTACTTATTATGGAAAAATAATAATCTAGAAGTCTTGGGAGTTTCAAGAAACAAGCTACAGACTATATAAACCAAAAACCATTGCCATCAGCTTGATTCCAACTCACAGGGGCCCTATAGGACAGAGTAGAACTGCCCCATAGGGTTTCCAAGGAGCAGCCGGTGGATTCAAACTGCTGACCTTTTGGTTAGCAGCCGAGCTCTTAACCACTTCACCTCCAGGGCTCCACAGACTGTGTTCTTGGAGTTATTTGAAACCCTCCCCTGCTCTCTGCCACTTATACTGTGTCCCGAAGGATCAGGTTTTGTAGGTTTAATTTAGGAGCCAGGATGCCAGGCTTACAGTCCTCTGCTTCCACTAGGAACCATGGACTTTATGCAATCCTGGAACCGTAAGAGATATTGGTGATATGCTTCTCCAACCTCCAAAATACTATAAACATATCTCCATTTGTTGTCAGTAATATGATCATTACTACCACTGGCGATGTGGCAGAATTTAGTGATCTTGAAACAATAGGTATATCTAAGAAGGGATCTTTATCAAGACACAGTTTAGAAATTAATGATGATGTGCTCATATAAGGAGTCCCTGATGGTGCAAACAGTTAAGCAATTGGCTATTAGCTGAAAGGTTGGTGGTTCAAATCCACCCAGAGGCTCCTGGGAAGACAGGCATGACAATCTGCTTCTGAAAGTTCGCAGTCTTGAAAACCCTATGGAGAAGTTCTACTGTGCACACATGGGGTTGCCTTGAGTCAGAATCTACTCGACAGCAACTAACAACAATGACAACATGATCATCTGATGCCACCGAGATATTTCCCCTACCAGTCTAGCTCCCCAGAAACTATCCATTAGCATGGCGAGAAAGAGTATTGCAAGATCAATTTCTGCTTAAGGGAATGTTCTCAGGAAAAATACCAGCCATCCAGGTTCAATTTTACTGTCTCTTGCTGGTGCCAAGGCAAAATTTCTTCCACCCTGTGGGCAGTAGCTGCTATTCTCCTACTTCTGGAATTTTTTTTATTAATAGATTATTTTAAAAAGGTTCCCTTCTGACCATTACATTCCTGATCTTACAATCACATAAGCATAGTTGATGAACTAATAGTACACATTAGGGAGGAGCTGGGTCACATGCTCTAAATTATTCTTTAGCATGAATTTCACATTCAGAAGAGCCTTCATTGTTTCATTGGTCTCCCACCCAGTGTAGTCTTTTTGACCTGTTTCCATAAACCAACCCTGTTCAGAGGGAATTCATCTTCTTGTTATGACTTGTTTTGTTTTGCTTTGCTTTTACTTTGGTCTTCTTACATTGTAATTTTTTTCTGCTTGGTTCCTGAGCCCCAGAGGAAAGGGCCTGGTGGAAGCCGATGCAATAAATAGTCATTGGCATTGATCTACAAGTTCCAGAATGATGACTGAGGCTCTAGTGGACCAAATTAACATCTGCTAGGCTTTATGTCTCATTGTTACTGATTCCAACCATTGTGTACACTCTTCTTCCGAAGGAGAAAGGAAAGAAAAGGGGTTCCTTGTTTATTTGTTAAACTACGAAAAGATTTACAATGTTCCAAGTACCAGCTACATTCACAAAAACATTCACAGAACCACTTTATTTCTTATTCTTTTGTTTCACATTTTAAATCCTTTTCTTCTGCAGCGGTCTCACTTTCTCCTTTGCATCCATTCTTCTCTTCTGAAAATCTCAATATTCCCTTCCTTGAAGACTAGGAATGCTTTTCTTTTCAGCATTTTCTTTTTAAAGCTTCTGCCCCAAACATGAAGCAATAAGAAATTCATTCTCTCCACTCACAATCTCCGTATCTTACATTCAAAGCTCCTTAAGGAAAGACAATGCCTGTTGCCCCTGCTTCCACATCACTGCTTCCACACCACTGGTTTCTACTTCCTTCCATGTATACCTGGCTTCCACCTCCTCTGTTTTATTGAAACTGCTTTCTTAAAGTGACTCAAGTCAGTACAGTCTCTAGCCGGAGGGTTGCAGGTTCCCAAAGGGTCTCTCTGATTCCCGTCATGCATCTCTAAAATTTATTCTCCATAACTCTGTCAGACTTAGCCTTTTAAAACATAAATCTGATATCACTCTGTAGTTTCACATCTCACTGAAAATAAAACCCAAGCATGATTGTTACATTGGTCTGCAACTTTATGGACTCTGCCAACATCATATCATACAATTCTACCCCTGGCTCACTATATTTTAACCAGGACCTGTGTCTTTGAATGAACTCAACCAGATTATTCCTGCAATAGCGCCTTTGCCATAGCTTATCTGCTTTTCATGCCTGGCTTCTCCTGATCTTCAGACTTCAGCCAAATTATCTCTTCCTCCTTCCTTCCCTCTCCCTACTAACTCAATCTAAAATAACCACTCAATCATTTCCATTTCAAATGTGCTCTTCAAATTCTTTGATAGTGTCATTTCTAGCACTCCTTGTATTTATTATTATTATTATTTTATTTTCATGTTTGTCTCCTCCAACTCAATCAATGTAAGTTGCATGAGAGTGGAGACCTTGTTTGTCTTACCTCTGAAACCCAAGCTTTGGAAATTGTATGGTACATGGCAAACATTAAATAAAGATGTTCGAATAAATACTAGCACATAGTTCCTACTCATTTGGTCCTATTACTCTTTCTTACATGTTCTTTTTCAGTCATCACTTTTCCATAAGTCACTGTAGAATTAATACTATGGACATGTCCCTTGTTGACAGTCTCTTGGCCTCTTAATTTTATATGTTACTCATCCTTTTTTTTTTTTTTTCTCCTTTTCCAATACCTTCTCTAGTCCTCTAATAAAAAGGTTTTCTTTCTCATGATTTTTTTTTTTTTTTTTTTTGGATATTTCAAATACTCCCATGGCTTCAATAAGTACATTTATCAGGTTGATCTTCCACATCTGTATCTTCAGATCTGACCTTTTCACAAGTCTCAGTCCTGCATTTTCAATTTTCTATTGATAACTTCCAGCTGGGTATCCATTTTCATCTTGAACTCATGCCTCTTTTTCCTTTGAAATGATTTTCACATTCATGATCTCCTTTTGATTTCTACTGTCACTGCTTTTATTACCATTCTAATCACATTCCCCATCTTCATTCTCTTCCACTGTTTCCCTAAAACACTAATTTGAGCATGTCCTACAAATACTTTGAGCACATTCCTACAAAACCTTTAATGCCTTTCCATTAGCTGTATGACCATAATAATATCTTGCTATTCTACAGTTGGAAATTTCCTTAACATTCAGGTTAGCAAAACTTCATAATTTTTTTAAGATAGCACACCAAGCCTGAGAAGAAAATGACACTGTTATTAATGCCTAGCACTGTTACTTTCCACTAGCTTTTCTGGCCACCATATGTGCAGCATGGAGCAGTTTTCAAAATGCCTTTACTTCTCTTCAGTGTTTTATAAATTCTTTTTAGCAGCATAGACTTTGATATTTAAATCAGATGAAAACAATTTAAAATTTTCTTGTTTGGTAGAAAAACTGCATTGTTTATGAACCTTCAGAAGCATTCCCTGAGCTCTTGGGTTTAAATAAATAAAATTTAAAAATGCTTGCCTCTGAGAATATATAGAGACCATTTGCAACTCAACAACAAAAACACAAACAACTCAATTAAAAAATGGACAAAAGACTTGAATAGACATTTCTCCACAGAACATATAGAAATGGCCAACAAGCACATGAAAAGATGCTCAAAATTATTAGTCCTCTTGGAAATGCAACTCAAAACCACAATGAGATAACACTTCAGACCCAGTAGGTTGTCTATAATAAAACAATGGAAAATAACAAGTATTGGCAAGGATGTGGTAAAACTGAACCCTTGAACATTGCTGGTGGCAATGCAAAACAATGCATGTGCTTTAGAAATTAGTTCGGTGGTTTCTCAAAGAGAGATTTAGCATGTTGTTGTTGTTTGCCTTTGAGTCCATTGTGACTCATGGAGAACTACCACATGACCCAGAAATTCCACTACTAGGCATACACCCAAAAGAACTGAAAGCAGGGACTCAAACAGATTATTGTACACCAGTGTTCCTTGCAGCGTTATTTACAATAGCTAAAAGATGGAAACAACCCAAATGTTTATTAACACATGAGTGGATAAACAAATTGTGGTATATCCATAAAGTGGAGTATTATTCGGCCATAAAAAGGAATGAAGTAACAATACATGCTTCAACAAAGATGAACTTTGAAAACATAACGCTAAGTGAAATAAGCCAGATACAAAGGTCACATATTGTATGACTCTTTTTATAAGGAATATTCAGAATAAGGAAATCCATAGAGACAGAAAGTAGGTTGGTGGTTGCCAGGGCAAATGGGAGTGACCATTTAGTAGTTGTAGGGTTTTCTTTTGGGGTGATGAAAATGTTTTGGATGTGGTTAAACAGCCACCGAATTGTTCACTTGAAAATGATTGATTGTATGTTATAGAAGTTTCACCTGAATAAAAAAAAAAAAAAAACTCCTGCCTCATCCTATTTAATTCTCATGCAAATCTATGCACTGGACAGATGAGGCAGAAACTTTTTTGGGGGCCATGTCTGTTCTCTCAGAAGCCCAAATGAGCTTGCTCAGCTCTGTATCCTTTAGCATTCAAGGCCCTACTGGTTTTAACCACTTAAAGTGCCCCCAGGATTCTTATAAGTGAAATAATTAAGTAAGAAAAATAGTAGTATTAGAAATAGTAAGCCTACTGGAATAGTAGCTTTATAATGGGTTAATTAGTGATACTATTACAACCTAAGAAGGAATTTAAGAGAAGAAATGAGTTTCTCCATTCATGTTCTTTAGAAGATGTTTATTAGGTCAGACGTCAGTATTCTGTCTTTTTGTTTTTGCTAGTCCGCATGGACTTGCTTATCCTCTGACCTCTCTCCACTACTTAAATCAAAGCAACTTCTACCAGTTTCTTGATTTCACTTTTACAGTTTTGACAGAACTGGAAGCCAGTCTTGTAAAATGACTCCTAAAAACACATTCATTGGTCAGTCCGATCATGTAACTATGAGATGCAGTTATTCGTAATGTTACCTAAAATAGGTCCTGCTCAGTGTGGCTTCTCCTAAGTAAAGACACACCGAGGTAAGGAGGGAGGAAGAGTGTTTACTGCAAGCATGCAGGCAAGAAGCAAGGAGGTGTATACCTCAAATCAAGCTCCCAGAACAAAGGGAGGCAGAATGTTTTACACCATCCCTCACAAGGAAGTGCATACAAACATTATGAACTACATAAGTTATCATGGTGTGCAGGTGCAGGAAGACAAATTGCATTTTTTCTTTGGCATGCAGGCTAGTAAACTGGATTTGACTGGCTTGAGCCAAACCCAGCACTTTGAGGACAATGAACAAGAGGGGGCAGGTTCTGCTTGGTCTGAGTAACTCCCAGCTGAGCCACAACCAGTGCTGTCACTTAAGGGTTTGTCTGATAATGGCTAAACAGCTCCTGGAGCCCTGAAAGTACAGTGGTTAAGAGCTTGGCTGCTAATCAAAAGGTCAGCAGTTTGAATCCACCAGCCACTCCTTGGAAACCATATGGGGCAGTTCTACTCTGTCCTATAAGGTCATTATAGTTAGAGTGGACTAGACTGCAATGGGTTTGGTTTTTGGTTTTGGTAAGCAGCTCCTGGCTGTGTTGGCTATCAATCCCTCCTTCTCTTTGGGAATATGGTGATAAACCATATTCCCTGGGTTGTGGAGAAAAAAGGAGAGCACCTTCTAAATTGGGCAATGGCTCCTCAACCTAGGGGATTGTATTGTATAGAGCAGCAGACAAAAATATCTGTTACAATTAAAGAAAATAAAAATAGTAAACAAATGCTCTAGCCAGTTACAGTTAGGTAACCAGGAGGTAACCCAGTAAAAGATATTTGGCCTATCTTGGTTAGGAAGATGAAGCCAACTAGCTTTCTGATGTATTGACAGATCCAGTATTCAGTCATGGTGGTTGCAGCTGGTACCGATCGTGTTAATTTGACAAAAGCGTTACTATGCCAAGACCATGGGAGGGTCAGAGTTAGGAGAGGAATGAAGGTGAGATACCAGAGCTTCATATTTGCATGAAACAGATTCTAACCTAACAGCCTATCTTAAACAGGTGAAATATGACCAGGAAGGAAAAAAAAAAAAAAAAAAAACACAATTAACAAACTCTGTAGGTTAAAAACTCACGAGTCTCTTAAACAGATACTTCAGGGCTCATAATGGCTCACAATTCCAGTTGTCCTGAAGAGTTGTCATTGTAGGGTTGGGGTCTGGAGCAGGTGCCAGATATTGTAGATCCAAGGTTTAACTCCTTTCAGTTTGGCTGTCATATGGGTGATGAGAAGCACCTCAAATGGTACTTTCCACTTGGGCTGGAGAGACTCGTCTTTCCAGTCATGCAACAGATCCAATTTCTAGGTTGAAACAGCTGGACCGTCACCTCAGCAGGGTGTTCCTGTCTGGCAAGAGCAAATCTGTGGAGAGAATAAGGGATAGCAGACAAAGAATGCAAATACTCTTGTTTTTTTTTTTTTTTTTTCACTTAATGCAATTAAATGGTCATCATTCATCAGCTTATGATTTTTCAGGAGGGGCTTTCCGTACACTAGCTCAGAAGGGCTTAATTTGAACTTGTTTCTGGAAGCCACCCTAACCCTAAGCAAGGCTATAGGGAGAGCCTGTATCCATTTTAATTTTGCTTCTTGACATACCTTTGCTTTGTATAAGTGTCTGGTTCATTCTTTCAAAGTTTGCACTGGATTGTGGTCTCCAGGCTGCGTGAAGTTACCATTTGATGTCCAGAAAATGTGTGGCTTTTTGGGTTACCTCAGCTACAAAATGCGTTCCTTTATCATTTCCTATGGAAGCAGGTCAGGTAATCCAAACAATTCATGGGTTGGATAAAACTCTTAGTAATCTTTCTTCTCGTAACTCCCAACACCAGTATTGATTCCTTTTATAAGGGTCCCTTCAGGTTGTTAAAAACCAAATAGGTGACTCCTGTGTCCAATAAAAAGTCAATAATTTTTCCTCCAACCTTTACTTTAACCAAGTGCTTGTCGGGGGAAACTGGACTAAGATAGGCCCCCAGTCCCGCTCAGATCTACTCTTCCCCTGGTTGTATCATAACCTTTTTGGGTTCCTTTGGGGCCCTCTGTCTCTTAGGGCATTCATTTTTCCATTGCCTTTCTTGTTTACACCACACATGCTGGTTTTTCTGTAGCCCACATGGGCTGGATTAACGGGTGCCAGTGTTTTTTTTTTTTAGTGGAACGTGCCCAAACTCAGCCCATCTCTTCATTACTGCAATACTGTTGCCTGCAAACAAGAAGAAGGTGGTAAAGTCAACCATTTATTGTACTTCTGTCAACAGAATTCTGGGATTACTAATATCCCATGCAGCATCAACAACATCACAGATGGGAGAGAACATGGAATTCAGAAGGATATATGTTCGTATTCTTTTATATGTCCCTGTTCTTTTGCTCACCTCTCACCTCAGACTTTTGATTGTAACCAGTGGCATTTTTTTTTTTTTTGGCTATAAATAACCAATTTTAGGGTAAAAATCAGGGTGGACATGCCATTCCCAGCACTCGGAAAATAGACACCAAGCTTATCTGTATGTGTTTGTGTATATAGGCTAAACATTATAACCAGGCCCTATGAACTATCATAGTAGTGAACACACGAAAAGAGATTCACAGAAGCTATATTAGTATGTATGTATCCTACTAGATCTGGAAATACCACCAATTCTTTCACCATGGAGGAGTTATTTATCTTGATTTAGTGACATTTTACTAGGCTTTTCTAGAAATGTAGTGAACTGTCATCTCTAAACCATTCTACACTCATCAAGTAATGTTTCATATATATATACACACACACACAAAGGGATTTGACTGTGTGGATCATAACAAATTATGAATAACATTGAAAAGAATGAGAATTCCAGAATATTAATTGTGCTCATGCAGAACCTGTACATAGACCAGGAGGGGATACTGCATGGTTTAAAATCAGGAAAAGTGTGTCAGGGTTGTATCTTTTCACCATACTCATTCAATCTGTATGCTGAGCAAATAATTCGAAAAGCTGGACTACGTGAAGAAGAACACAGCATCAGGATTGGAGGAAGACTCATTAACAACCTGTGATATGCAGAAGATACAACCTTGCTTGCTGAAAGCGAAGAGGACTTGAAGCACTTACCGATGAAGATCAAAGACTACAGCCTTCAGTATGGATTACACCTCAACATAAAGAAAACAAAAATTCTCACAACAGGACCAATAAGCAACATCATGATAAATGGAGAAAAGATTGAAGTTGTCAAGGCTCTCATTTTACTTGGATCCACAATCAACAGCCATGGAAGCAGCAGTGAAGAAATCAAAGGATGCATTGCATCGAGCATATCTGCTGCAAAAGACCTTTTTATAGTGTTCAAAGCAAAAATGTCACCTTAAGGACTCAGGTGAGCCTGACTCAAGCCATGGTGTTTTTCAATCTCTTCATATGCATGTGAAAGCTGAACAACGAGTAAAGAAGACCAAAGAAGAACTGATGCCTTTGAATTATGGTGTTGGCAAAGAATATCAAATATACCATAGACTGCCAGGAGAATGGATAAATCTGTCTTGGAAGAAGTACAGCCAGAATGTTCCTTAGAAGTAAGGATGGTAAGACTTTGTCTCACATACTTTGGACACGTTATCAGGGGGGACCATGCTTGGTATCATGCTTGGTAAAGTAAAAGGTCAGCAAAAAAGAGAAAGATCCTCAATGAGGTGGACTGACACAGAAAGAATTGGCTACAACAATGGGCTCAAGCATGACCACAATTGTTAGGATGGCGGGAGAGGGAGACCAGGCACTGTTTTATTTTGTTCTGTTGTATGTGGGGTCACTATGGCTCTGAAACAACAACACCTAACAACAACATACATATTTATATTTATGTAATATATAGTTTTCAAGTGTCTACATTTTTGCTCAAACAGTATCATTTATATAAAATTTTTCTATCCTTGCAAAATCTATTATTCATATTTGTTGTTGTTGTTAGCTGCATTGAGTTAAATCCAATTCATGGCAATTCCATCTGTGGAGTGTTGAACTGTTCCATAGGGTTTTCAAGACTGTTACCTTTTGGAAGCATTTCACCAGGCCTATCTTCCATGGTGCCTTGGGTGGGTTTGAACTGCCAAGCATTCAGCTAGTAGTTGAGTGCTTAAAACCTCACAGCAAATCTATGAGGAAGAAACTGTCATTATTTCCATTTTAAAGATGAAGAACTGAAATTCTTTGATGTTAGGTGATATGTAAATAATTACACAGCAGGGAAGTGGTAAAAAGTGGAATTTCTTCATTGCCTTACATCAATTACCGGTAAGAGGTGAATGTTATGGGAAAACGACACTCATTGTGAAGTTTAATGAATGCAATATTTGTTTCTAGGATTTTAGTATTTCAAACATGCTGTTTTGAAAAACTGAAATACCCATAATACATCACCAAAAATATCAGGTTTTTCAATAGTTTAATATATTCTTAGTTTAGGTAGCGATAGGTGCTCTAACAAATAAACCCTGAATTCTCGGTGACTAAGCTTTTTTTTTTTTTTTTTTTTAAGCTGGCGTAGTGGTTAAGAGCTATGGTTGCTAACCAAAAGGTCGCCATTTCCAATCTACCAGGCACTCCTTGGAAACACTATGGGGCCGTTCTACTCTGCCCTATGGGTTGCTATGAGTTCAAATTGACATCAGCAGGTTTGGAAGCCCAAAAGAAGTTTATTTTTTAATGAAATAAAACCCCTTTGATAGGTAGAGGTATCTTCCAAGGTCAATCTGGGCATTGGTATTAAAAAAAAAAAAAAAGTTGCTGTGGAATCCATTACGATTCGTATAGTGACTGTATAGGACAGAGTAGAACTGCCTCCTAAATTTCCAAGAGCATTTGGTGGATTCGAACTACTGATCTTTTGGTTAGCAGCCACAGCTCTTAACCATGCAGGATGCTAACTGGAGGAGAGAGGTGTAGAAAGCAAACCTACTTCTTAAATGTCCTTACTTAGAGCTGATCGCATGACCCCATGCAGCTTCAAGAAAGCTGGGAAATAAAGTCCCTTTCTGTGCAGCTGCTTCCCAACAATTGTATACCATAAAACCAATCACAAACCTTCAGTATTTAGCTATTTCTACCACAAATATCCTTAGCTAAGTGTTTAAATAAAATCTGACAACGCAGTCCCTTGATCATAAAATCAAGACCAAGAAAACAGAACAAAATAAAACACCTGTTGCTGCCCAGTCCATTCCAACTCATAGTGAACCTACAGGATAGAGTAGAAACACCCTATAGAGTTTCCAAGGAGCAGCTGGGGGATTTAAACTGCCAACCTTATGGTTAGCAGCCCCTAGCTCACTGTACTCTTAACCACTGTGCCACTATTATTCAAATTATGCAGAAGGACACATCTTTGCATAACCTACCAGTTGAGTCATATCTGTGCCTGTATAGTTGTATTACAAAAAACTTCTATTGGAAGAATAAATATTTATTGAATTTGAGGACTTTTTTTTAATAATTTTTATTGTGCTTTAAGTGAAAGTTTACAAATCAAGTCAGTCTCTCACACAAAAACCCATATACACCTTGCTACACACTCCCAATTACTCTCCCCCTAATGAGACAGACTGCTCTCTCCCTCTACTCTCTCTTTTCACATCCTTTTCTCCAGCTTCTAACCCCCTCCACCCTCTTATCTCCCCTCCAAGCAGGAGATGCCAACATAATCTCAAGTGTCCACCTGATCCAAGAAGCTCACTCCTCACCAGCATCCCTCTCCAACCCATTGTCCAGTCCAGTCCGTGTATGAAGAGTTGGCTTCGGGAATGGTCCCTGTCCTGGAGCAACAGAATGTCTGGGGGCCACGACCACCGGGGTCATTCTAGTCTCAGTCAGACCATTAAGACTGGTCTTATGAGAATTGGGGTCTGCATCCCACTGCTCTCCTGCTCCCTCAGGGGTTCTCTGTTGTGTTCCCTGTCAGAGCAGTCATCGGTTGTAGCCGGGCATCATCTAGTTCTTCTGGTCTCAGGATGATGTAGTCGCTGATTCATGTGGCCCTTTCTGTCTCTTGGGCTTGTAATCACCTATGTCCTTGGTGTTCTTCATTCTCCTTTGATCCTGGTGGGTTGAGACCAATTGATACATCTTAGATGGCTGCTTGCTAGCATTTAAGACCCCAGACGCCACTCTTCAAAGTGGGACGCAGAGTGTTTTCTTAATAGATTTTACTGTGCCAATTGACTTAGATGTCCCCTGAAGGCATGGTCCCCAGACCCCTGCCCCTGCTACGCTGGCCTTAGAAGCATTCAGTTTATTCAGGAAACTTCTTTGCTTTTGGTTTAGTCCAATTGTGCTGACCTCCCCTGTACTGTGTGCTGTCTTTCCCTTCACCTAAAGTAGTTCTTATCTACTATCTAATTAGTGAATACCCCCTCCCACCCCCCACCTTGTAACCACAAAAGAATGTTTTCTTCTCAGTTTAAACTATTTCTCAAGTTCTTATAATAGTGGCCTTATACAATATTTGTCCTTTTGCAACTGACTAATTTCACTCAGCATAATGCCTTCCAGGTTCCTCCAGGTTATGAAATGTTTCACAGATTCCTCACTGTTCTTTATCGATGCGTAGTACCATAATTTATTTATTTATCCATTCATCTGCCGATGGGCACCTTGGTTGCTTCCAGCTTTTTGCTGTTGTAAACAGTGCTGCAATAAACATGGATGTGCATATATCTGTTCGCGTAAAGGCTGTTATTTCTCTAGGATGTATTCCAAGGAGTGGGATTGCTGGATCGTATGGTAGTTCTATTTCTAGCTTTTCAAGGAAGTGCCAAATTGATTTCCAAAGTGGTTGTGCCATTTTGACATTCGCACCAGCAGCGTAGAAGTGTTCCAATCTCTCCACAGCCTCTCCAAAATTTATTATTTTCTGTTTTTTGGATTAATGCCAGCCTTGTTGGAGTGAGATGGAATCTCATTGTAGTTTTGATCTGCATGTCTCTAATGGCTAATGATCGAGACCATTTCCTCATTTATCTGTTAGCTACCTGAATGTCTTCTTTAGTGAAGTGTCTGCTCATATTTTTGCCCATTTTTTAATTGGGTTGTATGTCTTTTTGCAGTTGAGTTTTTGCAGTATTATGTAGATTTTAGAGATCAGGTGCTGATCAGAAATGTCATAGCTAAAAACTTTTTTCCCAGTCTGTAGGTAGTCTTTTTACTCTTGTGGTGAAGTCTTTGGATGAGCATAAGTGTTTGATTTTTAGGAGCTCCCAGTTATCTAGTTTTTCTTCTACGTTCTTTACAATTTTTTCTATACTGTTTATGCCATGTATTAGGGCTCCTAACATTGTCCCTATTTTTTCTTCCATGATATTTATCGTTTTAGATTTTATATTTAGGTCTTTGATCCATTTTGAGTTAGTTTTTGTGCATGGGGTGAGGTATGGGTCTTGTTTCATTTTTTTGCAGATGGATATCCAGTTATGCCAGCACCATTTGTTAAACAGACTGTCTTTTCCCCATTTAACTGTTTTGGGGTCTTTGTCAAATATCAGCTGCTCATATGTGGATGGATTTATGCCTGGATTCTCAATTCTGTTCCATTGGTCCATGTATCTGTTGTTGTACCAGTACCAGGCTGTTTTGACTACTGTGGTGGTATAATAGGTTCTAAAATCAGGTAAAGTAAGGCCTCCCACTTTGTTCTTCTTTTTCAGTAATGCCTTATTTATCCGGGGCCTCTTTCCCTTCCATATGCAATTAGTGATTTGTTTCTCCATCTCATTGAAGAATGTCGTTGGGATTTGGATCGGAATTGCATTAAATGTATAGATCGCTTTTGGTAGAATAAACATTTTTATAATGTTAAGTCTTCCTACCCATGAGCAAGGTATGTTCTTCCACTTATGTAAGTCTCTTTTGGTTTCTTGCAGAAGTGTACTGTAGTTTCCTTTGTATAAATCTTTTACATCTCTGGTAAGATTTCTTCCTAAGTATAAATCTTTTACATCTCTGATAAGATTGGTTCCTAAGTAATTTATCTTCTTGGGGGCTACTGTAAATGGCATTGATTTTGTGATTTCCTCTTCGATGTTCTTTTTGTTGGTGTAGAGGAATCCAGCTGATTTTTGTATGTTTATCTTGTATCCCGATACTCTGCTTAGCTCTTCTATTAGTTTCAGTAGTTTTCTGGAGGATTCCTTAGGGTTTTCTGTGTATGAGATCATGTCATCTGCAAATAGAGATAATTTTACTTCTTCCTTGGCAATCTGGATGCCCTTTATTTCTTTATCTAGCCTAATTGCTCTGGCTACGACTTCCAGCACAATGTTGAATAAGAGTGGTGATAAAGGGCATCCTTGTCTGGTTCCCGATCTCAGTGGGAATGCTTTCAGGCTCTCTCCATTTAGGGTGATGTTGGCTATTGGCTTTGTACAAATGCCCTTTATTATGTTGAGAAATTTTCCCTCTATTCCTATTTTGCTGAGAGTCTTTATCATGAATGGGTGTTGAACTTGGTCAAATGCCTTTTCTGCATCAATTGATAAAATCATGTGATTCTTGTCTTTTATTTATGTGGTGGATTACATTAATTGTTTTTCTAATGTTGAACCATCCCTGCATACCTGGTATGAATCCCACTTGGTCATGGTGAATTATTTTTTTGATATGTTGTTGAATTCTATTGGCTAGAATTTTGTTGAGGATTTTTGCATCTACGTTCATGAGGGATATAGGTCTATAATTTTCTTGTGGTGTCTTTACCTGGTTTTGGTATCAGGGACATGGTGGCTTCATAGAATGAATTTGGTAGTATTCCATCCTTTTCTATGCTCTGAAATACCTTTAGTAGTAGTGGTGTTAACTCTTCTCTGAAAGTTTGGTAGAACTCTGTGGTGAAGCCGTTTGGACCAGGGCTTTTTTTTTGTTGGGAGTTTTTTGATTACCTTTTCAATCTCTTCTTTTGTTATGGGTCTATTCAGTTGTTCTACCTCTGTTTGTGTTAGTTTAGGTAGGTAGCGTGTTTCTAGGAATTCATCCATTTCTTCTAGGTTTTCAAATTTGTTTGAATATGGTTTTTCATAGTAATCTGATATGATTCTTTTAATTTCATTCGGATCTGTTGTAATATTGTCAATCTCATTTCTTATATGGGTTATTTGCTTCCTCTCCTGTTTTTCTTTTGTCAGTTTGGCCAATGGTTTATCCATTTTGTTGAGTTTTTCAAAAAAACAGCTTTTGGCCTTGGTAATTCTTTCAATTGTTTTTCTGTTTTTTATTTCACTTAGTTCAGCTCTAATTTTTATTATTTGTTTTCTCCTGGTGCCTGTGGGTTTCTTTTGTTGCTCTCTTTCTATTTGTTCAAGTTGTAGGGATAGTTCTTTGATTTTGGCCTTTTCTTCTTTTTGGTTGTGTGCATTTATTGATATAAATCAGCCTCTGAGCACCGCTTTTGCTGTGTCCCAAAGGTTCTGATAGGAAGTATTTTCATTCTCATTGGTTTCTATGAATTTCTTTATTCCATCCTTAACGTCTTCTATAATCCAGTCTTTCTTGAGCAGGATATTGTTTAGTTTCCAACTGTTTGATTTCTTTTCCCTGCTTTTCCTGTTATTGATTTCCACTTTTATGGCCTTATGGTCAGAGAAGATGCTTTGTAATATTTCAATGTTTCGGATTCTGTTAAGGCTTGCTTTATGACCTAATATGTGGTCTATTCTAGAGAATGTTCCATGTGCACTAGAAAAGAAAGTATAGTTGGTACTATTGGGTGGAGTGTTCTGTATATGTCTATGAGGTCAAGTTGGTTGATTGTGGCATTTAGATCTTCTGTGTCTTTATTCAGCTTCTTTCTGGATGCCCTGTCCTTCACTGAAAGTGGTGTGTTGAAGTCTCCTACTATTATTGTGGAACTGTCTATCTCACTTTTCAACGCTGATAGAGCTTGTTTTATGTATCTTGCAGCCCTGTCATTGGGTGCATAAATATTTAATATGGTTGTATCTTCTCGGTGTATTGTCCCTTTAATCATTATGTAGTGTCCTTCCTTAACCTTTCTGATGGATTTAACTTTAAAGTCTATTTTGTCAGAAACTAATATTGCCACTCCTGCTCTTTTTTGATTGTTGTCTGCTTGATATATTTTTTTTCCATCCTTTGAGTTTTAGTTCGTTTGTGTCTCTAAGTTTAAGGTGTGTCTCTTGTAGGCAGCATATAGACGGATCTTGTTTTTTAATCCATTCTGCCACTCTATCTCCTTATTGGTGCATTTAGTCCATTTACATTCAGGGTGATTATGGATAGGTATGAATTTAGTGCTATCATTTTGATGTCTTTTTTTGTGTGTTGACAGCTTTTTCCCACTTGGTTTTATGTGCTGAGTAGATTTTCTTTATATATTGTCCTTTCCTCACATTTGTTGTTGTTGATTTTGTTTCTGCTGAGTCTGTATTTTTCCCTTGTATTTTATTTTGATGAGTAGGGTACTTTGTCCCCTTTGTGGTTACCTTATTATTTACCCTTATTTTTCTGAATTTATAACTAACTTTTATTTCTTTGTATTGCCATATCTTCCTCTCCATATGGAAGGTGTATGATTACTTTTCTTAGTCCCTCTTTATTATTTTAATCTTGTCTTCTTTTATATAATAACATCGCTGTTACTCTGTGTTGGGCTTTTTTTTTTCTTTTTAATAATCTTGCTTTGTTTTTTTGGATTTCCCTGTCTGGGTTGACTTCTGGTTGCTCTGCCCAGTGTTCTAGTCTTGGGTCGATACCTGATATTATTGATTTTCTAACCGAAGAACTCCCTTTAGTATTTCTTGTAGTTTTGGTTTGGTTTTTACAAATTCCCTCAACTTCTGTTTATCTGGAAATGTCTTAATTTCACCTTCCTATTTAAGAGACAGTTTCGATGGATATATGATTCTTGTCAGGCAATTTTTTTCTTCAATTTTTTAAAAATGTCATCCCATTGCCTTCTTGCCTGCATGGTTTCTGCCGAGTAGTCCGAGCTTATTCTTATTGGCTCTCTCTCGTAGGTGACTTTTCTTTTATCCCTAGCTGATCTTATAATTGTCTCCTTATCTTTGGTTTTGGCAAGCTTGATTATATGTCTTGGTGACTTTCTTTTAAGATCTACCTTATGTGGAGTTCGATGAGCATCTTGGATAGATATCTTCTCATCTTTCACAATATCTGGGAAGTTTTCTGCCAACAATTCCTCAACAATTTTCTGTTATCCCTCCCTGTTCTGGTACTCCAATCACTTGTAGGTTATTTCTCTTGATAGAGTCCCACATGATTCTTAAGATTTCTTCATTTTTTTTTAATTCTTTTATCTGAATTTTCTTCAAATATATTAGTGCCAAGTGATTTATCTTCAAGTTCAGAAATTCTAGCTTCTACTTGCTCAATTCTGCTCCTCTGACTTTCTATTATCTAATTCTGTAATTTTGTTGTTAATCTTCTGAATTTCTGATTGCTGTCTGTCTGTGGATTTTTCCAGCTTATTAAACTTTTCATTATGTTCCTGAATAATCTTTCTGAGTTCTTCAGTTGCTTTATCTGTGTGTTCCTTGGCTTGTTCTGCGTATTGCCTCATTTCCTTCCTGATGTCTTGAAGGGTTCTGTATATTAAACTTTTCTGTTCTGCATCTGGTAATTCCAGGAATGCACTTTCATCTAGAAGATCCCTGGATTCTTTGTTTTAAGAGCCTGTTGAGGTAATCATGGCCTGTTTCTCTATGTGACTTGATATTGACCGTTGTCTCCGAGCCATCTGTAAGCTATTGTATTAGTTTATGCTTGCTTACTGTATTGTAGCTGCTTGCTTTGTTTTGTTTTGGTATACCCCTATTGGTTGCTTGAGTGAGCTAGCTTGATTATTTTCGCCTTTTGAGCTCTGGTGTCATGTCCCCAGCTGGCTAGAGCTGTCATCAGGTATATCAGTCTAGGAGTCCATTCACTTTTCTTGTACGAATTCAGCGCAGGTTTCCAGGTAGTTGATATCAAGTGTGTGGTACAGGCTCTGTCCTACAGTCTTAGAGGGGCAGGGGTGATTGGCATATATACCTGTATCTGACTGCAGCAGGAGGTCACACTCTGAACAAGGCAGGGGCCTGAGAACCGAGCCCCAAGTGTCTCTGAGCAAAATGGGTCTCTGTTCCCTAGACCGTGCTGGTGGGTGGGCTCTGCAGAGGGACCATGGGCACCCAAAGATTTTGTTGTAAGGACTGGGAGGTACCAGTTATCCCTAGGCCCCTTTCGTGGGTGGCTGGGCAACCCAAGTAGAGCCACCAGTCCTTAGGTCCTTGTTGTGGGAAGGTGAGGACCTTGTTTAATAGGTAAAGCAATGTCATACGTCAAACTCCCACCTCTCCACCACACCACTGAAATGGTTGGAGTTTGCCAACGACGGCCTATTCTCCTGAAATAGGCCCACACAGGTCCTTGCAGAAGGGAAAGGTGCTCAAGGTCCATGGACGGTTTATGCTGGACAGGAGCCGCTTCTGTCCTGAGCTCCCCCAGTTAATGGAGCTAGCAAATTATCTTTTCCCCCCAGCTGGAAATTTTTTCCTTCCCCAAGGCTGGGAGGACAGCTCCAGGTGCTCACCAGGGTCTATCTCAGGCCTAGGGATTCAGCCACTGAAGCTGGGTTGCGGGTGGGGGGGGCGCGGCAAAATACATGCAAGTACTTAGCTTTTGCCCTTCTGCTCAGGTTCCAGAGGTGTTAGTGCATTGTGTTGCTGGCTGCTTCTCCCTGAGGAAACTGCGGCCCAATGCTAGGACCAGCCTGCCGCTGCCACTGGTGCCACTCCGGGAATGGTGCCTGAGGGTTCCCCGCAATTCAGGTCCAGTAACTCCTCTCCGCTTCTGAACGGCCTCTTCCTCCCCCTGCCCCTCAGTTCGTTGTCTAAGCTTGGCTTTGATGCTCAGGGCCCCCAGCTTGTCACAAATACACTCATTTCACTTGTTTTTTCGGGTCTTTGCTGTAAAGAGGGCTTGACGAAAGCGTCTGTCTATTCCGCCATGTTGGCTCTGCCTCCTGAATTTGAGGACTTTTCAAAACAAGTATAGAAATTGAACCAGGTAATTCTGCAATAGAATTTCCACCTACACAAGATAAAACTAAAGAAAATGAAGAAAATCGTTTTTTTTAACTAAAATATTCAACCCATTATTATTTGAAAAAGCATTTTCAAAAAGGGGGGACAAATTTGGCAGATGGGCTCTATTATAAATAAAGTTTTATTGGAACACAGCCGTGCCTATTTTCTTTCTTATGGCCTATGTCTGCTTTCGCGTTACAACAGCAGAGTTAAGTAGTATGCCCTGCAAAGCTGAAAATATGTACTATCTGGTCTTTTACAGAAAATTTTTGCAAAAACTTGAACTACAGGAATAGTTGTCCTTTCTTCATCATTCCACAAACTAGTGTAAAGTCAGAAAAGTGTTTATCAGCAGCTAGAAAAACTTTTACAAAAATGTTCTCATAATTGAAAAATGACATGTTAGATCAACTTTGTTTTTAATCTCACACCTTAAGAAAAGATCAAATAACGTTTTATTTTCAAGTTTAATGATTAATTAAATTTCCTTCATTTTATATTAAAAAAACCTGATGATACTTTGTTATTTTGGGGAATACGCTAATTATTTTACCTGTTAATAATTTATACTATAAAGATAATATATTTCAATATATTGTAAACATATATTTTCACTTCAAAATTTGTAATATATTTATCCATTGTGTATTTAAATTGCATTTAAATATTTGGTTTGAATAAAATATTTCTAAATTCTAGTCAGAGTATTATTCTCATTAAGCTTCAGTTTTTCAATCAGTAGAAAATCCCCACTATTCCATTGGGATGAATATTTTAATTAAAGGAAAAAGAGGGATTAATCCAGTCACTTGAGGTAACCGATTCATTTATACTTGAGTCTCTAACATACATACACGCATTGTTTAAGAAGCTTCTGGAAATGATTACTACATAAAAGTAGTGGGCACTGAATGAGTGAAGAGTAACTGAAGTCTGGGGTAGATACTAGAGTGAGGAGGTGACCGTCTTCCCTTATAGCAGGCCGATTTGAGAAACACTGGTCAGAAGTAGATGTTACTTAAAATGACTACAGGGAAAAGTGAAAAAAACTGAGATGGAAGGCAGGACCTTTGGCTTCTAAAGTTCAGGTTCTGTTTTTAATTAACTAAACAACCTTGAGAAGGTGCTTCACCTGTATTCCTCACTCTGGGCTTTGGTTTCTTCAATTCTAGAAGAAATAGACTAGCGTTTCACATATATATATATATGTATGTGTGTTGTTAGTTGCCTTCAAGTTGATTCTAACTCATGGCAACCCCATGTGTGCAGAGTAGAACTGCTCCATAGGGTTTTCACGGCCATGACCTTTTGGAAGCAGATTGCCAGGCCTGTCTTCCGAGGTGCATCCAAATGGGTTTGAACTGACAACTTTCGGTTAGTAGTCAAGTGCTTAATTTTTTGACCACTCAGGAACTATATATACATATAAATGATGATATATCATTATAGATATATAGATATAAAACAGTCTCGTCAAGTCAACTGTAATTCATGATGACCCATTGTGTGTCCCAGTAGAACTGTGCTACACAGTGTTTTCAATGGCTGATTTTTTTTTTTTTTTTTAAGGTAGATTGCCAGGCCTTTCTTTCAAAGCTGCTTACCAAAAGATTGGCAATTCAAATCCACCAGGTGCTCCTTGGAAACCCTACGGGGCAGTTCTACTCTGTCCTATAGGGTTGCTATGAGTCAGAATTGACTTGACGACAACTGGTTTTTATATATACACATAACGTATAAATATATATGAGTGTGTGTGTGTGTTTTCAAAGTTTGTTCTCTCTCTCTCTTTCTCTTTCTCGGAAGCCTCATTTTTTCCTCACACTATCTTATAAAATATAAAAAGCAGTACAAATATAAATCTACTGATTGAAGTGAGGATGGGAATTCCAGGGACCCATTCTCTAATCCAGGGAATGTTTCTGTTGCTCTGAAGGCTTTTTGTAGGAACCCCTAATGGAATGATATGTTTAAAAACTACTTTTTAAATGTCTCAACTTCCTTCTACCTTTCACATTGTTTAAAGTCCCTCTTTGCTAGTGAATCATTTCCTGCCCTTCATTATTCATTTTCATATCTTTTTGCCCCTAATTCCTGCAGTACTTCTTTTCTGATCCCTTTCATCCCTGAATTTTAAAGAATCATCTCTGTACTATTGAAGTCTTATTTACGTCTTGGCTTTTTATTTACTTTTTAATTTATTTGGTCTTGTCTTAACAGTAGAGTATAAAGTTCTCATCCTAAATCTCTAGCCACACCCCAATACTTAGCGTGTTGATATATACACCACATGTTGATATGTATGGAGAGATTGGAGGCAGATTGTAGGTCAGTCCACCACTCTGTACTATATCTTCAATCTGATGTTAGGCCTATTCTTGAGTATAGGGAGTATGTAGTTTCCACATACCTTAGCTCCACGAAATGTAAAAACCCCAGTAGCCCTGCTCTGGAAGAGGTCACTTTTCACGCTATGTGGTACTTTATTCAGAGAATTGGAGCCAGGGGATCAGATTGTTTAATGCCATGGACCTTGTATCACCTGTCGCTTGCCCAGTTCTTTCATTATTCATTTGGATATTTGTCAGGCTTGGGAGAATCATCAATAGTATCTATTGCAGTCTGGTAAATCAAACTCCTGCTACTGGGAGGAGCTCTGATAATTGTCATTCACATCCGAAAAATAAATGAACCAAAATGGTGTAGTCTAGTTCTTGTAATAGCAATTTTGAATTTTAATGGGACTGGACTGAAAATGTATTTCTAGTTGATAATTCAACCAGGGTCCCCTGCAGCTCAAAATATATTCTATTTAGGTATTTGAAAATGATTATTAAAGTGGATCACTAAACATAATAGCCATTAGATATTTGGAAACAGAAAAAGTGTGTATGTGTATATGTATGTGTGCATCTATATGTGTGTATTTTGAAATAATAAATCATATTTATGTCAGAGAGGATAAATGAACTTCAACTTCAAGGCGAACCCAGCTAAGCTATATAGATACTGGAACACTATGAAACAGATGTCTATAAGCTGTCCTGAGTCTTATTTGTACATTACTGTCAGGTAAAGCAAAGAGCATATTTTACCATTTGAAATCCCTGTAGTGATTAAATTGTTTGTCTATAGCCATTTTTCAAAAGCCATAAAATCACCTGAAGGATGAAAAACAAAATGCTCTATTTTGGTAGTCTGGAAATATTTGTGGGAGCCTAGAGCTAAAATGGAAGCCCTGGTGGCGTAGTGGTTAAGTGCTACAGCTGCTAACCAAAAGGTCAGCAGTTCGAATCTGCCAGGTGCTCCTTGGAAACTCTATGGGGCACTTCTACTCTGTCCTATAGGGTCGCTATAAGTCAGAATCGACTTGATGGCACTGGGTTTTTAGAGCTAAAATATTGTCTTTATATGAAGTTATTACCAATACCTACTCAATAGTACAAATGCTCTGCATTTTTATCTTGGTGGTGAAGATGAATGCCCCGACCCATCCACATGATTTCACAAGTTGTTCCTGAGTATGACGGTTTTCATTTATAAGATAAATATTTGTGAAGAAAGCTATCACCGTTGACCAGAGAATATTGTAAAGCTACCAGACACTTGTGATGATAAAATAAACCTTGGCTACTACATTAAAAGATGAAGTTCTTATACAAAGGAGCTTACATTCCTGGCTATGGCGGATTATTTTGTAAAGACCAGCCTTTCATTCTATAACAACTAGAAGGTTAAGTAAAATAAAGAGAAATCCATTTGAAGGCATTAAAAAGATGCCCAGTCAGCAAGGGCCAGTGACCTTGGAGAAATCCTGGAAAGGAGAGAGTAAGAGACAGGTGAATTTAACATTCAGTTCTGCTTTTGCCTTCCAACTGCTCATTTGTTAATGGTAGCTGAGCAGCTGAGAAGCTAAGCATATCTTTATCCAGTAGAGCTTAGGAGGCAAAAATTGGCATCAGGGACTGTCCAGGTGAGATGCCCTGGGTTTAAAGTTAGAACTTCTAAAGACTTTAGAAGTCCTAACTTACTTACATATATGAATAAAGGCAAATTAGAAAATTTACCAGCCTTCTTAAAAATGAAATTTAGCTTTAAATCAGCTAAATCACAGATTAGCTTAACCTGTTTTATTCCTAGCCTAAAAGCGTGCCTAAAACAAACAAGCAAACAACAACAAAACCCAATAAATCCTCAATAGAAGATGTCAAAATCCTTCAAACATGCAGAATACCTCTATGATTTTCAAACACAGTTTTCATTCAGTCAAAAAATACCAGACATACCAAAAGACATTGCCAATGACAAAAAAAAAAATTTTTTTTTTTTTTAAAACAGACAATAGAAAGGGATTCAGAGGAGGTCTAGATTTTGCAGATTTTTAAATAACCATGATAAATATGTTTAAGAACATAGGTGACACAGTGCAGAATCTATTAAAAAGAATCAATTGACAGTTATAGAACTGAAAATTACAATAACTGCATTTAAAAAATCATTATGTGGATGTAATAAAGACTGAACAAATATGAAAAGAATTTATTAGTCAACTAGAGATGGGTCAGTAGAAAAATAAAAAATCTACAGACTGAATTAACAAATTAAAAAAATAATAATAATGGAAAATGCAGAAAAAGAGTGTACTGGATACTTGGGTCATGAAAAATTTAACATGTGTTAAACCCCAGAAGGTGAGGAGAGAGAATGGGGCATACACAATACTTGAAGACAGAATGTCAAGAATACTCTGAAAGATCAAGCCATGAATCCAAAAACTTAATAAGGATAAATGAATTAACACATTCTCCCCCCCACATACACATGCACACACACACACTTGTATGAGTATCATAACATAATTGCTAAAAACCAAAGACAAAATATCAAAGTATCCAGACAAAAAGAACTTCACCTTCAATGGAACAACAACAAAACTGACATTAGACTTCTCAATATAAAAATTGGAACCAGGAGACAATGGAAGGATATCCTCAAATTTTTAAACAAAATAATTATCAACCTGGAATTCTACACCAAGTGAAAAGAAACATTCAAAAATGAAGCAAAATAAAGACAGTTTAAAAAAAAAATACAAATTGAGAGAATTCATCAAAACAACCCTGCACTAAAGAAATTCTAAAAGAAAATTTTTAGTTAAAAAAAAAAAAAAGATCCCATAGGAAGGCATAGAAATGCAGCAAATAATGAAAAACACTGGAAAGAATAAATATTTGTATAAATCTAAATGAATACTGACTGTATTAAACCACAAAAAAAAAAACCACAGAAGCATTTATATATATATCATTAAAATTGATGACAAAAATTGCACAAAAGTAGGAGGAGTGTAAAACAAGTTTTCTAAGATATCTGCACTATCTGGAAATTGATGTCAGAATCAATTTAAAGACAATAGTTGTTAGATGAACTCATTATAAATAAGCCTTAAAGATGGTTATGACAGATGGGAAAATAGTTGAACGATGTGTTGGAACACTTGCTTGAGTAATCATTTTAAATCGTAATTCAGATCATGATATTCTTTGGCTTCAACCTCTGTAGTAGTTCCCATCCTCATACAAAATAAAAATGCTTTCCCTAGAAAGTCTTGCAAGATCATATTTATGACTACTACTCTAACTTATCCTATTCTTCATCCCCTTCTATATTCTAGCAAAACTGGTTTGTTTTCTGTTCTTAAACACACCAAGCATGCATCTGCCTCAGGCTTTTGACCCTTACTATTTCCTCTAAATGAGATGCTCTTCCTCGATATAACCATATGCGTTGATCCCTTCCTTTATTCACCGCTCTATTAAATTTGACTATATCAGAGAGGTCTTCCGTGAATACTCAATATTAGATGGTACCTCTACCGATTTCGATCACTTCACTGTGCTTTATTCCATATTTATTGCATGTAATATACATATGGAAACTCTGGTGGTGTAGTGGTTAAGTGCTACGGCTGCTAGACAAAGGGTCGGCAGTTCAAATCCACCAGGTGCTCCTTGGAAACTCTATGGGGCAGTTCTACTCTGTCCTATAGGGTCGCTATGAGTCAGAATCGACTCGACAACACTGGGTTTGGTTTGGCTTGGTTTTAATATGCATATGTATAAACATATACGTATACATGTTATTGTTGTTGTTAGGTGCCATCCAGTCGATTCAGACTCATAGCAACACTATGAATGAAACACTGCCTGGTCCTGAGCCGTCCTCACAATTGTTGAGGATCTTTTTCTTTTTTTACTGATCCTTTGCTTTAGAAAGCATGATGCCCTTCTCAAGGGACTGATTCCTCCTGAAAACATGTCCAAAATATGTGAGACAAAGTCTTGCCATCCTTGCTCCTAAGGAGCATTCTGGTTGTACTTCTTCCAAGACAGATTTTTTCCTTCTTGTGGCAGTCCATGAAATATTCAATATCCTTCATGAACACCATAATTGAAAGTCATCAATTCTTCAGTCTTCCTTATTCATTGTCCAGCTTCCCCATGCATAAAAGGTGATTATGAACACCATGACCTGGGTCAGGTGCACCTTGATCTTCAAGGTGACATCTTTGATTTTTAACACTTTAAAGAGTACTTTTGCAGCAGATTTGCTCAAAGCAATGTGTCTTTTGATTTCTTGACTTCTGCTTCCATGGGTGTTGATTGTGGTTTCAAGAAAAATGAAATCCTTGACAATTTCAAACTTTTCTTTGTGTATCATGATGTTGCCTATTGATCCATTTGTGAGGATTTTTGTTTTCCTTATGTTGAGGTGTAATCCATACTGAAGGCTGTAGTCTTTGATCTTCATCAGTAAGTGCTTCAGGTCCTCTCCACTTTCAGTAAGCAGTTTTGTCATCTGCGTAATGCAGGTTGTTAATGAGTCTCCCTTCAATCCTGATGCCCTGTACTTCATATAGTCCAGCTTTTTGGATTATTTCCTCAGCACACAGGCTGAATAGGTAAGGTGAAATGATACAACCTTGATGCACAACTTCCCTGAATTTAAACCCCATGGTATCCCCTTGCTCTGTTCGAATGACTGCCTCTTGATCTATGTACAGGCTCCTCATGAGCAAAATTAAGTGTTCTGGAATTCCATTCTTCCCAATGTTGTCCATACTTTGTTATGATCCACACAGTTGAACACTGTCATGCATTGAATTGTGTCTCCCAAAAATGTTTGTATCAATCTGAGTAGGCCGTAATTCCCAGTATTGTGTGATTGTCCTCCATTTTGTCATCTGATGTGATTTTCCTATGTGTTGTAAATCCTACCTCTATGATGTTGATGAGGTGAGATAGGTGGCGGTAATGTTAATGAGGCAGGACTGAATGAAAAAGATTGGATTGTGTCTTGAGCCAATCTCTTTTGAGATATAAAAAAGAGAAGCTAGCAGAGAGACAGGGGGACTTCATCCCACCAGGAAAGCAGTGTCAGGAGCACAGTGTGTCCTTTTGACCCAGAGTTCCTGCGGGAGGAAGCTCCTAGTTCAGGGAAAGATTGATGAGATGGACTTTCCTCCAGAGCCCACAGAGAGAGAAAGCCTTCCCCTGGAGATGACTTCCTGAATTTGGACTTCTAGCCTACTAGACTGTGAGAAAATAAATTTCTCTTTGTTAAAGCCATCCACTTGTAGTATTTCTATTACAGCAACACTAGACAACTAAGACAATGCCTTTTCATAGTCAGTAAAACACAGGTAAACATCTTTCTGGTATTCTCTGCTTTCAGCCAGGATCCCTCTGGTTCCAGCAATGATATCACTGGTTTCACGTCCTCTTCCAAACCTGGCTTGAATTTCTGACAGTTCCCCGTGCATGTACTGCTGCAATCACTTTTGAATTATCTTCAGCAAAATTTTACTTGCCTGTGATATTAATGATATTGTGTGATAATTTCCACAATGAGTTGGATCACCTATATTTGGTATAGGCATAAATATAGTTCACTTCCAGTAGGCTGGCTAGGTAGCTGACTTCCAAATTTCTTCGTATAGATGAGTGAGAACCTCTAGTGCTGCCTCTTTTTGTTGAAACATCTCAATTGGTATTCCCGCAATTCCTGGAGCCTTGTTTTTTGCCAATGCCTTCAGTGTAGCTTGGACCTCTTCCTTCAGCACCATCGGTGCCTGATCATATGCTACCTCTTGAAATGATTGAACGTCTACTTTTTTTCTACCAATCCTTTTTGGTATAGTGACTCTGTGTATTCCTTCCATCTTCTTTTGATGCTTCCTGTGTCATTTAATATTTTCCATGTAGAATCCTTCAATATTGCACCTTGAGGCTTGAATTTTTTCTTCAGTTTTTTCAGCTTGAGAAATGCTGAACATGTTCTTCCCTTTTGGTTTTCTACTTCCAGGTCTTTGCACATGTCATTGTCTTCTGGAGCCACCCTTAGAAATCTTCCGTTCAGCTCTTTTGCTTCATCATTTCTTCCATTTGCTTTAGCTACTTGATGTTCAAGAGCAAGTTTCAGAGACTGTTCTGACATCCATAACTGATCTTTACTTTTTCCCTGTCTTTTTAATGACCTCTTGCTTTCTTCATGTATGATGTCCCTGATGTCCTTCTACAACTCATTTGGTCTCCAGCCATTAGTGTTCAACGCATCAAATCTATTCTTGAGATGATCTCTAAATTCAGGTGGGATATACTCAAGGTCATACTTTGGGTCTCGTGGACTTGGTTTAATTTTCCTCAGCTTCAGTTTGAACTTACGTATGAGCATTTGATGGTCTGTTCTGCTGTCAGCCCCTGGCCTTGTTCTGACTGATGATATTGAGTTTTTGCATCATCTGTTTCCACAGACGTAGTCAGTTTATTCCTGTGTATTTTATCCCACGAGGCCCATATGTATAGCTGCCCTTATGTTGTTGGAAAAAGGTATTTATAATGAAGAAGTAAGTGGTCTTGAAAAATTCCATCATGGATCTCTGACATCATTTCTATCACCAAGGTCATATTTTCTATCCTTCTTTGTTTCCGATTTTTGCATTCCAATCACCAGTAATTATCAATGCACCTTCATTGCATATTTCATCAATTTTAGACTTCAGAAGTTGGAAAAAATCTTCAATTTCTTCTACTTTGGCCTTAGTAGTTGGTGTGTAAATTTGACTAATGGTCATATTAACTGGTCTTCCTTGTAGGCATATGGATATTATCCTATCACTGAAAGCATTGTACTTCAGGATAGATCTTGAAATGTTCTTTTGAAGATAAAAGCAACGCCATTCCTTTTCAAGTTGCTGTTTCCTCAACGAAATGGCCAGCACCAGTCCATTCCAGCTCACTAATGCCTAGGATATCAATGTTTATATTTTCCGTTTCATTTTTGATGACTTCTAATTTTCCTAGATTCATACTTCTTATATTCCACTTCCAGTTATTAATGGATGTTTGCAGCTGTTTCTTCTCATTTTGAGTCATGCCACATTAGCAAATGAAGGTCCCAAAAGTTTCACTCCATCCACATCATTAAGGTCAACTCTACATTGAGGAGGCAGCTCTCCCCCAACCAAGTTTTCAGTGTCTTCCAACCTGATGGTCTCATCTTTCAGCACTACATCAGATGGTGTTTCACTGCTTTTCAGAATTAGACTGCCAGGTCTTCCTATTCTGTCTTAGTCTGGAAGCTCAGCTGAAACCTGTCCTCCATGTGTGACCCTACTGGTATTTGAATACCAGTGGCATACCTCCTAGTATCACAGCAACATGCAAGCCCACACAGTATGACAAACTGACAGATACTTGGGAGATACATAAACACTTACATACAAGTGTGTATATATGTGTGTGTGTGTGCGCATGTGTGTGTGTTTGTGTGTGTATGTATGGAGCCCCAGTGGCACACTAGTTGAGAGCTCAGCTTCTAACCAAAAGGTCGGCAGTTTAAACCCACCAGCCACTCCTTGAAAACCCTGTTGGGCAGTTCTACTCTGTCCTGTAGGGTCGCTATGAGTCGGTATTGACTTGACAGCAACAGGTTAAGGGTTTATACAAATATATATATATATACTATATATACACATAGTATGTATATATATGGTCCATCACTTGTCTGTCAGTTTGTCATTCTGTGGTGGCTTGCATGTTTGCATATTGCTGTAATGCTGGAAGCTATGCTACTGGTATTTCAAATATCTGTAGAGTCACTAATGGTGGACACGTTTCAGAGGATCTTCCAGACTAAGACAGACTACGAAGAAGGACCTGACAGTCTACTTCTGAAAAAATTGACCAGTGAAGAAGAAGATGATATAATGCTGGAAGATGAGCTTCTCAGGCTGCAAGACACTCAAAACTTGCCTGGGGGAGAGCTGCCTCCTCAATGTAGAGTCGACCTTAATGACATGGATGCAGTAAAGCTTTTAGGACCTTCATTTTCTGATGTGGTACAATTCAAGATGAGAAGAAACAGTTGCAAACATCTATCAATAATTGGTACATGTACGAAATATGAATCTAGAACAATTGGAAGTAATCAAAAATGAAATAGAATGCATAAAAATTGATACACTAGGCATCAGTGAGCTCAAATGTACTGGTATTGACCATTTTCCATCAGTCATATGGCCTACTATCCTAGAAATGACAAACTGAAGAGGAATGGCATCATATCATCAAAAAGAACATTTCAAGATCTATCCTGAAATACAGTGCTGTCAGTGATAAGATAATATCCATAGGACTACAAGGAAGACAAGTTAATATGATCGTTATTCAAATTTATGCACCAACTGTTAAGACCAAAGTAGAAGAAATTGAACATTTTTTACCAACTTCTGCAGTCTGAAATTGATCAAACATGTAATCAAGGTAGATTGATAATTATTGGTGATTGGAATGCAGACATTGGAAACAAAGAAGGAACAGTAGTTGGAAAATGTGGCCTTGGTAATAGAAGCGATGTCGCAGATTGCATGATAGAATTTTACAAGACCAATGACTTCTTCATTGTAAATACCTTTTTTCATCAACATAAATGGTGGCTATATGTGTGGACTTTACCAGACGGAATACATGGGAATCATACTGACTACATTTGTGGAAAGAGACAATGGACAAGCTCAAATCATCAGTCAGAACAAGACCAGGGGCCGATGCACAACAAACCATCAATTGCTAATATGCAAGTTAAAGCTGAAGATAAAGAAAATTAGAGCGAGTCCACGAGAGCCAAAATAAGACCTTGAGTACATCCCACCTGAATCCGCACCTAACACTAACGACTGAAGACCAGGCAAGCTGTGGAATGACATCAAGGACTTTACAAGAAGAAAGCAACAGGTCACTAAAAAGACAAGAAAGAAAGTCCAGAATTGATGTTGGAAGAAACTCTGAAACTTGCTCTTGAACACTGAGTGCTAAAGCAAATAGCAAAAATGAAGAAATAAAAGAGCTGATGGGAAGATTTCAAAAGGGGCTCGAGACGACAAAGGAAAGTATTATAATCAAATGCACAAAGTTCTGAAGTTAGAAAACCAAAAGGGGAGAACACACTTGGCATTTCTCAAGCTGAAAGAACTGAAGAAAAAAATTCAAGCCTGGAGTTGCAATATTGACGGATTCTACAGGCAAAATATTGAACAATGCAAGAAGCATTAAAAGAAAATGAAAAACATCAAAAGAAGATGAAAGGAATATACAAAGTCACTGTACCAAAATAAATTGCTCGATGTTGAACCCTTTCAGGAGATAGCATATGCTCAAGAACTGATGGTACAGAAGAAGTCCAAGCTGCACCGAAGGCATTGGCAAAAAACAAGTCTCCAGGAATTGAAGGAATGCCAACCGAGATGTTTCATCAAATGGATGTAACGGTGGAAGTGCTCACTTGTCTATGCCAAGACATTTGGAGGACAGCTGCTTGGACAGCCAAGTGCCCATTCCAAAGAAAGGTGTTCCAACAGAATGCAGAAAATATTGAAAAATATTAATGTCACATGCAAGTAAAATTTTTCTGAAGATAATTCAAAAGTGGTTGCAGCAGTACATTGACAGATAACAGCCATAAATTTAGGCCAATTCAGAAGAGCACCTGGAATGAGGGATATCATTGCTGATGTCAGATGGATATTGGCTGAAAGCAGAGAATACCAGAAAGATGTTTACCTTTGTTTTATTGACTATACAAAGGACATAGCAAATTATGGCTAACATTTCGAAGAGTGAGAATTCTAGAACACTTGATTGTATGCCTAAGAAACCTGAATATAGACCAAGAGGCAGTCATTTGAACAGAACAAGGGGCTACTGTGTGGTTCAAAATCAGGAAAGTTGTACAGCAGGGTCGTATCCTCTCACCACACTTACTGAATCTGTATGCTGAGCAAATAATCTGAGAAGCTGGGTTATATGAAGAAGAACAGGGCCTCGGGATTGGAGGAAGACTCATTAACAATCTGTAATAATGCAGATGGCACAACCTTGCTAGCTGAAAGTGAAAAGGACTTGAAGCACTCACTGATGAAGATCAAAGGCCACAGCTTTCAAACGGATTGCACCTCAAGGTAAAGAAAACAAAAGCCTCACAGCTGGAGCAATAAGCAACATCATGATAAATGGAGAAAAGACTGAAATTGTCAAAAATTTCATTTTTATTGGATCCAAAATCAATGCCCATGTTAGCAGCAGTCAAGAAATCAAACTGCATATTGTATTTCACAAATCTGCTGTGAAAGACCCCTTTAAAGTGTTCAAAAGCAAAGATGTCACTTTGAAAACTAAGGTGGGCCTGACCCAAGCCATGCTATTTTCAATTGCCTGACATGCATGGAAAAGCTGGACGATGAATAAGGAAGACAGAAGAAGAATTATGCAATGAATTCAAGAAAGACACCTTTGAATTATGGTGTTGGTGATGAATATACCATGGATTGCCAGTAGACCGGACAGATCTGTCTTGTAAGAAATATAGCCAGAATGCTCCTTAGAAGCAAGAATGGCTAGACTTCATCTCACATACTTTGGGCATGTTATCAGGAGAAATCAGTCCCTGGAGGAGGGCATCATAGTTCGTAAAGTAGAGGGTCAACGAAAAAGAGGAAGACCCTCAACAAGATGGATTGACACTGGCTGCCACAATGAGCTCCAGCACAACAATAATTGTGAGGATGGAGCAGGACTGGGCAATGTTTCATTCTATTGTACCTACGGTCACTAAGAGTCAGAATCGACTGGACAGCACCCAACAACAGCGACAAATATATATGTACATAAAATCTTCCACCACTAAAATATCAGTTTTTTAAGAAGAGAAACTTCACATATTTTTCCTTATGATATCTGCAACACCTAAAATAATACTTGGTACATAAGACAAACAGATAATCAGCAAATATTTGTCAAATGAATGAATTAATGATTAAAAAAATGATAGCTGAGGATATTTCCCAAGAGACAAGTAAAGCATTATACCCTCATAAGTTCAGATTTGTAAACGAGGAGGTAAAAAATAAAGGATATGGGCAGAAATATCTGTTGACAGAGGGACATTAAAAGACAAAGACAGAAAGATGGTGCAGAGTCATAGCCTAAGCCTCCAGTCTGTGTCTTCTCTTCTTTGCTGTCCCCTCCTTTTCTCCACTACCTCCGAGTATAATGAGGCTTCTAGTTGGATCCAGGGAAAACTTCTGAAGGCCATCTGTGGTTATGCACCTGTTGTAATTTGGGACTATTTACACAGCAGAAAGAGTGAATTTCTAAGTTGTTTCAAACCTCAGTAGACTACTAATAGAGTCACTAAGTGCTATGGTAAAGCTATCTGCATTTAGACAGGGCTCCTTTCTGAACCTTGCCTCTTTGGGAAGGGTTGTAGGAAAATCCCAAGCTTTGGAATCCTCCACAGCTTTGCTCTGGGCTAAGGGAAGAGGTTTTTCATGAACCATTCTCTTTTCTAAAAAGATAAGGGGTTTCAACTTAAACAACAGAGAATACAGTTTTGTAATAGTCGTGCTTTCAGAGCTAGACCATATTTAAAAGGAGCCACAGTAATTGGAAAAAATGGCAGAAAAAAAGTGTGAGAAACACAGGGAGGAGCTATGTAGCCCAGGTATTTTATAACTTCAGACGCTCTATATTTCGGCTCTTCTAAATACCATCAAAATTAACAATAAGAAGAAAAGAGAGGGATTAGCTTTAGGTACAAAGTCGTTAGACTGTAAGAAAATGTGGAAAGCTAAAAAAAGGTCAAATTTAAATGTCTTCAAAGGGTTATTCTTAGTCTCTGTAACATGCAGACTTTTTTCCTTGAGGCCTTTCTTCACTGAATTTCAGGGATAATCTTTGGATGGACCCACCAATCTAGCCTGCTGTTTGGTTTCTTTGCTTTGATTATCTAATCAGTATTAATGTGGTTTGTGTGAGGCCAATGTAAGCCGCTTACTCTGGGCCTTCCATAGGTCAAGACAGAAGAATCAGAAAGGACAGAGTTGACTAACTAATCCAGTGTAGTGGCAAGAAGCAAGTTGGGAAAACATTAGTAGATGAGTAAACAAGAGATACTAGAATCCAGGAATTAAATATACAAGGCACACTCCCTTGGGCAGTCTGATGGAGGCTAACTAGAGCTAAAATTGTCCAGGAGCAGGAGCTCAGATCATAGAAGGCAGCATAGAGCATTATCTTTAATTTATCCATAGCCCTCCTTGTGAAGGCCAAGGAGTGACACCTGTAAACTCACTCAAAGAGGCAAATCTCTCTTTTACCAAATACTTTTTACTATAAAAATCATGTTGGAGAGTTGGATTCTCTCTTAATCAATCCAATACTCAAAAGCTGTATAGAGCAATTGAGAGAACACCTGGAGACCTGTGGAAATATCTATGCTTTCCAGAGTTTGAGTCATTGTTTTTGCTTCCCTTATCTGTGATTTTACAGAGTTCCAATTAAAAATGGTCTTGTTGTCTTAATTATGGAAAACGGCTCTCTGCATTGAGACATGACAAGTGAGGAGGTGTAAGCCAGTGACAGCGGCTGGAAGGATTATAGACAACTGTTTGTCAAAATTATGCGAAAGAACACACATACATAAATACATACATACCCAGTGAAACAGAAGTGATTCTACTGGAGCCCATTAGCTGTTTATTTATTCCTTTAAAACAGTGCCTTGCAATTCCATAGGGCACTATGAAACTAGGTAAGGGGGCCGTTTCTGTCACTCAGAGTGTCATAGTATAATTTTACCTATCATTATTTCAGCTGAAGTTGGTATTTAGGAGTTCATTAGTGATTAATAGAGCCCTCCATTGCTCAGGGAAGATCTTAGATATTTAAGGAAAGCATTTAGTTCAGATCGATGGGTTTTCTTCCCTCACAATGTCTCTAAAACAAACGAAAAAGTTACCATGAATTCTATTAAGAAATGTATATTTCATGTAAATTTGCCACCAAAATGTAAGCAGTGATGACAATTAGACACAGCTCTCTCTCCCCCAGCAAGCGTCATTTCCCTATCAAAAGAGAGCAGGGCTTGCCAGGTCTGAGAAGAAGACTCTCACCATTTTTCAGCACCCTCACTCTTCTTTTTATGTTTTGCTCATAATGGTATCTGTCTGGCTTGATGCATTGGTTCTGATGCTTTCACCTGCTTGTTGTCATTCAGGTGCTAAACGAGGAGGATGAATATGTATAATCCTTTCAAGAGTACATTAGAATGACCCATCTTGGCATATTTTATTACACATCCCACCAGACCCTGATTATTTTGTGAAGGTGGCATTCAAGTTAATACTGGTTGGCTTTTGATAGCTTTGCCAACTTCCTCTGAGCATATGATTAATCAGTACAATAAAATGGGACACTCTAAAATGCAGGATTGATGCATGGGTAAGGATTTTAAAACTTTCATTCCTTTATCAGTCATTTGAGACAGCTTTAGTGGCTCGTTACCTGAAAGTATTTTAGGAAATCTTTCGCCATTTGATTACTGAGCCAGTATTGTACAACCTCTCTGGGGAGAAGCGAGCCTTTTGATTCTGATAAAGTTTCTTTCTCCTGGAATGAGAATGCAGCGTTTTCTTCCTGGGAATATTGTCGGATGCCTTCTGATAGACAGTAGAGAGAAACTGTTAGTAGCTGTGAAATTTTAGGCCAAATTAGCTTAAAAGGACCCTTGAGAATTAAATCTGGGATTAAAATTGGAGAAGGCTTTTCTATATATCCCTGCAGCAGGCTCCCAGGAATAACACACTGAAAAATTGGAAGTCTGCTCTTGTTTTTATTCATTCATTCATTTAACAAATTCTTAGTGAGCCCTACATGCCAGGAACTATGATAGCAACAATAATACAAATTCAAGAGCCCCTGTTCTTAAGATACTCATGGTTTAGTTGTAGAAAGAAGTAATTGAATATATGGAATATGTGCACACAGCCTTGAGAGGATTCAAGATAGAGAAATGCAATCTTTCTGAGTTTAAGTGGTGGAAAGAAGGTGTTCATAGAAATCAACTGATAATTATTCAGACCTTAAAACTCTACTTTCGGTAAATGCCTCAGCAAAGATCATAGCTTGGTATTGATGACACTGAATCAAGAAACAGCAAATGCAGAACAACTCATGTAGGAGGAAACAAATACAGAACACAGAGAAGAGGATCCAGGTCGGACCATGATTTTCTTAGTCACCCTGGTTAAAAGTTATTGTACTTCCTTTAATGTGAAGAATTTGGGGTTTTATATCAGGCTACACTATATGTCTTTCAAATTTGGTTTTCTATAAGCATGTATATTGATGTTTATATACTTTTCTTTGAAGATTGAGAGTTCTGCCATTTTTCAAAAATTCTTTTTGTCACCTGTATACAGTCCCTAGCTAAAGAACCCTGTGTACACATACTGGGACTGGGTAAGCAATTCTAACTATTAGGATCAAGATTCTGGCTCCCAGTGACACCCCTTACAGAATCTTGTCTTGCCCAGGAAGCCTGAGTATTGCTGTGGCAAGGATAGAGCCACTCTGGGCCTCCAGTCCTAATGAAGCCTCCCAGGGAGGGGAGAAGTGAAAGGATCCACAATGTCAGAGCAAAAACAGAAGAGAATTTGTAAGTTCCCTGGGGTTTCACAGCGTTATTGTTGTTAGGTGCCGTCAAGTTGGTTCTGACTCATAGCAACCATATAACAGAAACATGGTCTGATTCTGTGTCATCCTCACAATCCTTGCTGTAATTGAACCCATTGTTGCAGCCTGTGCCAGTCTACTTCGTTGAAGGTCTTCTTTTTTGCTGACCCTCTGCTTTACCAAGCATGATGTCCTTCTCCAGGGATTGGTCTCTCCTGATAACATGTCCAAAGTAAGCAAGATGAAGTCTCGCCATCCCCACTTTTAAGAAGCATTCTAGCTATATTTCTTCTAGCACATTTGTTCTTTCTTCTGGCAGTCCATGGTACATTTGATATCTTCACCAGCACCATAAGTCAAAGGCATCAAATTTTCTTTGGTCTTCCTTATGCATTGTCAAGCTTTTGCATGCACATGAGGCAATTGAAAAGACCATGGCTTGGGTCAGGCACACCTTGGTCCTCAAAGTGACATCCTTCCTTCCTAATACTTTACAAAGGTATTTTGCAGCAGATTTTCCCAATGCAATACATCATTTGATTTATTGACCGTTCCTTCCATGGGTGTTGATTGTGGATCCAAGTAAAATGAAATCCTTGACAACAGTATAGTTTAATCATATTTTACTACTTCTATGCAAAAGTAGCAATATTGATTCACCAAAGCATTGTTGCATGTCTCTTCTAAGATCTCATTGTGCGCATGTTCATTCCTACTACTGGCAACACCAAGGGGCGACTGAGTTCAGGGAATATTTAGCTCCCTATAATTTCCATCCTTGTACCCAGAGTTACTCCAAATAAACATGTCATCTAAGTAAAATCATATTTGTATGCGAAGTTTCAATACAGTTCCTTTCACCATCCCCTTCCCCCAACCAAATTTTTCCTTAAGTCCCTCTTATGCAGAAATCTTAGGGGCTTCTTCTTACATTTTTTCTCAGGAATTTGCTTCTTACATTTTTGTCCCCAGCCTGAGCCAGGAATGGGGAGTAGCTAGGATAAAATGGGGGAAGATGGAAAATTATAAGGAAGGCATAGCCACTCTGTGCTCACCTCCCCAAACCTCAATGGATTTCATAGGATAAAATAAACATGGACAGCAGCCTGTAAAGGGAACACAAGTCAACAAAAAATGCTTTGAACAATAATAGCAGTCAATGTTTATTTGATAGTTATTATATGCCAGTGGTTAAGAGCTCAGACTGCTAACCAAAAGGTTGGCAGTTTGAATCTACCGGCCACTCTTTGGAAACCCTGTGGGGCAGTTCTACTCTGTCTTATGGGGTCACTACGAGTTGAAATGAACTCAGTGCAGCAACAGGTTTGGTTTTGGTTTATATGCCACTCACTATTCTGTGTGCTTTAATGCATACAATATTCAATTCTTAACTCATTTAATCCACATTTGCGACAATCAGTAAGTGGAGGAGACAAGATTTGAGCCTAGGTGATGACCCCAGAGGTATGTTCTTATACACGGAGAGCAATGTCTTTTTCATTCCACCATCTACTCTCTCTAGCAACACAAAGAATGGCCCTGCCTGGAACAATTGTCCTTAGTTGTAATGTTTCAGTGGCAGCTTCGGCTCTGGGAGAAGGTATTTTAAGGATTTCTTTTTTTGAAGGCTCTGACTTTGACATAACATTTTGCATAGAAAAGGCAGTCAGTATTGGTGACAACTGGTTGTTCTACTGCTAGCTCTGTGGCATAAAATAAAGTGGCATAGAAGACAGAAAAACTCAATTTTCTTGATGCTCTGTACCTGTTTTAACAAACCAAGTTCAGAAAGGAGGAGAATTTAGAAAACCAATAACTCTATGATGATTATGGAGTAGTTTAAAAACATGGAACAGGAGGATGAGGAATAGCCCTACTTTTTTGATTATATTCTGCTGCCACCTTGCCCACCGGCTGCCAGTGGATTAAACTGGGGGCTCCTTGTAGGCAGAGACTCACTTCCTGCTCATTATGCCTAGTTTATTGATATGAAATTAATAGCACCTGTACCAGGCCACTTCATAAGGAGTCTAAGAAGCAGAACACCTATGCAGAGAGATTTTATAACTTTCAGAGGTGAGGTGCTGGTCAATGTTTGATTTCTTATTTTTATTTTTTACAAATAATAGTCATAATAATAAATGGAGGTATCTAGAATTAATACACAGCATTCAAAATAGCAGCTTGGAGAAACTGTTGATAAGCAGAGGCTGATTTTCTAAAAGCAAATACATGCAGTTCTATATAAATCCGTGAAACAAAAGCTTGGGCTGTTTTGCCCAGTTAAATAGCTGCATTTTGAAGGTAGCAACCATAACTGGCAATATATATGTATATATTTCATCTGTAAGGAAAAAAATCTGATACCAACTATCCTCAACTCTCTTGTCTTTGGAGTTCATTGTTCCAAATCTATACACTAAGACAGCTGAAAATACGGTAGAAAAACTGTGTCCGGGGAAGAAATAAGTACATTGGGGAAATGAATGGAAATGATAAAAATCACTCACACTTCTTTATTGAAATAATTAAATATGAAGTGGAGTGGAGAGTGTCAGATGAATTCTAACAGTAATTGAATTGGCACTTAGGAGTTACCTTATCTGCATTGCCACAATTCAAACTCCCCAGTGTTCTCTCTCAGTCCACATCATATTAATTATGCCTCTCATCCACCATCTTGTTTGTGAGCGAGTTAGTTAGTATGCATGGAGGGGCGTCAGGCAATCCTAATGGGGTTCACTAAGTAGTTATTCCACCCTTCATGAAAACAGCATTCTTTTCTCTATAGTGCACAAGAAGAAGCTAACACACATACCAACTGCCATGGGGATTTTTCCTCCCTGTTTCATGACAAGAACAAAGGTTTTCATTTTATATAACTCAGATAGATGGCCCTGCTTTCTTTATTTCAGAGAAAGTCTTGAAACTTGATTCTTGTCAACCCCATCTCCAAAAGTATTTGGCTTTCCACAAGTAACTTTTCTCTTTTTATGTGTCTCTTCACAGAGCTCACATTGTATGCTGTTCAGACAGAAAATACTTCTGATACTTTATCTGAAAGTAGATTTTTGTTATAAAATTATTCCTGCTACACTATTTTTTTTAGCAAACACCTTTGATTCATTCCCTAGAGTATAGAACATTACCAATCTAGGTTTTGCACCCAATCAAATTATTCTGTCTTCGATTGGCATCTTTTCTCTTTGAGTGGGAGAATATACAGATAGATGACTCCTACCCTGTATACAGGTTCTTTCCAACCTTGATTATACAGACTAATTTTTTAGTCTTGCTTGTTTTAGGATTAACTAGTGGGAATAGTGTTTTTAAGGAGTAAGAATTTTACTGCTTGAAATTGTATTTCTCTTCTCGTTCAACTTAAACAGCTCCCACCAAAAAAGAGTACTAGGTTTAACACAAGGCCAGTTAGTAACTTAGCAGAATAAAAGGGTAAACGGAGGTGATAACAGGAAACTTTGCCTATGGAATTGACCTGTCACTTCATTCACCTTTTCATCTACATGCACCCAACTATGTGTCAACAATGCATATCTCAATTATAATTATTGTTCATTATCAAAATAGCTTCCTCATTTGCCAGCAAAAAGGAATAAAGATACAATCATTTGGATTAAGGTACTGAGGATTCCATTCATATAATAATTCCTCTTTGAGATTAATGGATGCAATATAGTCATAAGTCGTTAAAACCTTACCTCTGAATGTTTTAACCTTATCTCTGAATGTTAATCAAATTGTCTCTCTAGCTGTTAGCAGGTGATCCAGTAGTACCAGGACACAGCAGGGAAGGTTTGAGTAGAAGGGTATATTTTGTCAGGCATTGCCTCAGAGGGCAGTATAAAAGAAAACCATAGTAGCTGTTGGGTCAAAGATAGACATGTACGTACTGGTTGATTTTTGTCAAGATCAACCTTGCATCCATATTGCTACAACTCTTTTACTGGATTGTTATCACTCTGTTATTGTTATATGACTCAATTCTTTTTGCCTTGTCTATCATCCATAGTTTCTGCCTGGAAGAAGCCAGGACTAAACAAAGAGTGAATTTTTCAGGCCCAATTGAGACATTAGACTTTGTTTTCCAAATTCTGATGTACCAAACCGTAGACCGAACTTCAAGACTATGTCTACACTACAATAAGGATAAAACAGAGATTGGGAAGATGCCAGGTTGTCCAAACCAGAGTTAAAAAGTACCAGATGACCAGGGGCTCCATCAGCCTGAGGCCAGAAGAACCAGAGGGTGCCCAGCTACCACCAAGGACTGCCCTGACAGGGAACACAACAGAGAGTCCCTGACAGAGTGAGAGAGAAGTGTGAAGCAGAACTCAGATTTACATAAAAAGATCAGACTTAATGGTCTGACTGAGACTGGAGGAACCCCAAAAGCCATGACCCCCTGGCATTCTATTAACCCAGAACTAAAACCACTTCAGAAGCCCACTCTTCAGACAAAGATTAAACTGGACTATAAAACAAAATAATACTCACAAAGAATATGCTTCTTAGTTCAAGCAGATACAGTAGACCAAATGGGTGGCTCCTGTCTGGAGGTAGGATGAGAAGGCAGGAAAGGACAGGAACTGGTTGGATGGACATGGGAAACCCTAGGTGGAAAGGGGGAGTGTGCTGTCACATTATGCGGATCGCAACTAGTGTCACGTAACAATATGTGTATAAATTTTTGTATGAGAAATTAACTTGAGCTGTAAACTTTCACCTAAAGCACAACAAAAAAAGATACCAGATTTCAAGATTGAGTTCATTTTTTACAACTTAAATTTTTTTGTGTGTTTTTAAATTTTTCATGGCAGATCCAAATGTGATATAAAAGGCAATTTTTGGTACTCTTCCAACATAAGGCCTAATCTCCCTCAAAGTGAAAATATGATTCTGAATTACCTGATATGATCTTCTATAATTGTGAAAGTAGTCAGTTATTTGCTAAATATACATCCTTTCTTAGACTATTTGAATATGGTAATAATCGTACAGGCTTCGGAGACTGCAAAACTGTAAATGGTGTAGAGAATCAAAAATTTAACATGAAATGTTGTGATTAACTAATGGAATGGCATTGTAAGTGGTAGCACAACGGGAAAATCCTCCCAATGTTGTGAAAAAAATTAAGATCGATAATTTTATTAAATCCTACAAATGAGAAGAATGTTGTAAGAAAAAAAGAAACTTAAATTCTAGTGCATGAAAAAAATCAGCTTAGTGAAAATTGAAAATGCATGTACTAAAACTAATTCAGTCAGGATATTAATCTTGTGTAAAAAAGATAAAAACATGTTAACGCCTGATTGTAAAATATTAATGTGCTAAACCATCATAAAACTTCACATATGCCCTTTAGCGATAGTATTGTTAATGATGATAAAAACTTATTTGCAAATTCTTCTTTTATGAAGTCTGGAAACAGAAAACCTGAAAGACGAAGACGAATGTAGACATCTACTGTGTGTAAAAGATAGAAAATGGTGAAGGTTAATGAGCATCAGGGTGACTGGTCCCTTGACATTTAACTGTGAGACCATATCAAGGGCCCTCTGCAGTTTGTGAGTAAAGTGATACATGGTAAATGATAAGGGCTTGCACCCTGATAAAACTGGAGTTTTCTTAACTCTATCCCTAATTTTCTTTCTGACTGCCCAGAATGCTATTGGAAACTCATTTACCTTGAACCACTGTAAAACTGTAAGGTACCTACCTTTTTAGACTCTTCTTCTACTAAAGACCCATTTAACAAACACAAAGAGGGAATTTACCAGAAACTTTATTCTGCCTTTGCATTATTATGTTATGGTTCTAAAATTTAGGGGCCCAAATATGAAATTCTGTGGTCATTCACCACACTGTTTTGCATGATGGCGGAGGCAGCATGATATAGTACAAAGAACTAGGCTGTGGAATCAGCTTAACCAGTATGCAAATCCTGGCTGGGCCACCTACTATGTGATATTGATTAGTTTATTTAACCTGTCTGGGTTATGGGTACTTTATATGAAAGCACCTATACACACAAAAAAGCAATAATAATGCCCGCATGCCTGACTTTTTTGAGGGTCTACAATGATGTGTCTAAAATTTCTGAGAGGTCTTCAGGGCTTAAATGTAATAACCCAAAACTGAGCAAGTCGATTCGAATAGTTACAATTAAAGTGTTTATTTTTACTGGATTTCTCTCTACTCAGAAAGATTTACTAGCTGACCTCCCACACAGTATGTATAGTCTACACTCCAGGATTCATTCATCCATTTCTATGCAACTGGAGTGCTTTCTCTGTTCACCTATGTTTAAGTAAATCCTATTCATGTGTTAAGACCCAAGTCAGACCCAACTTTCTCCACAAAGGCATTTCTAGCTGTTCTGTCCCACAAGGAGCCTCCTTGTCCTTTTCTGGACTCCTGCTACAATTATGGTCCCTGAATCTCTGATTGAATCGTATTTTATTTCCCCTTTGATAACAGGAACAATGTCTGGTACTTTTCTCATATCTCATCTTTCTCACAATCCCCCAAAATATCTAGAATATTACCCAATAAATGGTTGAAATTCTTCTTTTGTTTACAATTTTAGAACACATAAGACCAAGAGTGTGGGGCTTTGCTCTGTCCTCACACTTGTGGCCTTTGAAGAATTTTAAGAGGATATAGTTCAAATTTTGAATATGACCTCAAGACTTTCCAATTCTGTAAAATGTGACTATATGAGGTATATGTCTAATTAGAGATGAGCTGATGACTAGAACCTTTGTCACTGACTTCATAAACCCATTATCAACCTAATAGTGAATCTATAGCAAACTATCCTTCCCAGATACACTGCTATATTTATTTATGCTTTTGTTCTCTTCAGTTCCTGTTGCCTTTACCATTGACTTCTTCCCATTGCTGATTCCTGCCCAGGTGCCCAACCTCTATCTCTAATCAAGTCACTAGCCCAAGTCACATGGTAAAGAGCAAAGTGACAGAAAATCATCATTCCAAAGTCATTCTTCTCTGCCTCAACAGATTTTTTTTTTTTTGCTTTAGAATCCAGAGAGACCTTCAACACAGCAGTTGTGTCTCATAGAGCAGAGGTGTGTATCCCTAGATAATCTCCAGAGATCCTAGGCTTGGTCATATTATCCTTGAGAAAGACTAAAGTCCACGTGGCAGTATTTCATTAACTTAATAAAACTTTTGGAAAAAAAAAAAAAGGCAGAGGGAGTTCAAAACTAGCATTTGTGTTGCTGATTTTTAGTATCCCAAGTTTTGTTTTCTTGTTTGTACTACCACTACTTGTGATTTGTCTGCTAATCCATATTTCAAAATCTAGTGCATGGGTACATTAAATCACCTACAACTTTTGTCTATAATCTCTTATTTAATTGAGAAATAAGCCTTAATAAAACATGGTTAATATGATTAAGCTAATATGATATGATCCTGTGGTCACGTCGTTATGAATACTTTTTGGATTAAGCCATCAATAAATACAATGAATACTCTTTGGCTTAAACCGTCAATAAATACAAGCTTCTTTAATATGATAAGATGTTTCTAGATGGGATGAAGAAGCAACTTAGACATGATAAATTAATAGAATAAAAAACAGAAGATCGAAAGGGGTTCAGTTTTATGTTTTTAAGACTTTTCAAACAAAGACTTTTCTGGCTTTGAAACACAGACACATGGCTGTGATTCAATTCTCCATTCAACATCATAGGTCCATAGTTTGGTTTGTTTTTGCATTATATGTTTTCCCACACAATGAGATTCAAATAATCTGGTTATTATATTTGAACCTCTTATCCTGTTTGTTTTATTTTATTTTATTTAGAAATGTTTATTGGTGGAAGGCTTTGGGAACCATTAATTACAAAGCCACTAAGAAAGAGAGCTTACAAGGTTATGATGCCTGATAAGTCATATTTTTGTAGGGTGAAGCATGTTGAACACTTTATTGTATATTGTCTTATATTGCTCTCTCGTGTTTCATACGTCTGGTCTTCTCAATCTGGTTGTAAACACCTTAAGAGGAAAAGTTATCTCTTTCTCTGTTACTAAGGTAGTGTCTGATGTCTATTATTGATGTCTAGAGGAAAAAGAAAAAGAAACACACACACACATTGGTTTAAAAATTAGTAGACCAGAGACCTAGTCAAGCTCTATCACTACTAAACCCAAGCTGGACAAACTGCACAATCACACTGAACTTCTGTTTTCTTTTCTCTCAGAAAAGAAAATTATACTTTCTTGCCTAATTCATAGGATTATTCTGAGGATTACATGAGCTATCAGGTCTCTAAATTCTTCATAAACCATAAAATAGCATATAGATATTAAGTGTTATTATTGTGATAGTTAATACCCAAAAGTAGTTTTTCTTTCAGACCAGATTAATACAATGAGATCAGTAGCCAAATATTTGATTCTCTGAACTAACAATTCATTTGTGGTATAAAAACGTATAGACAGCTTCTAAAGTACTTTATGTAATTCTAGTTACAGAATTTCATGGTCTAGCTTACAGACCATGAAAATTGAAAATTTAATTTTATGTATTTCTTCATATTCATGAGATGGGATCCATTTTATTCTCTGAGGGGGAAAAAAAAACTTCTTCAAGCAGTATGTTTGTGTAATTCTATACCAAGGCTTATAGAAATTTCTATGAAGGTGAGACATGGAACACTAATATTTTCCAAAATCTCTCCCAACATAGATTTTGAAAAACTGAAACATTCTAATTAAAACCATTAAAAATTTTGTTACTAACATTTTTTTTTTCCTGAAGGCAATTAAATATCTAGTTTTTTATTGGTCCTTAATATGGAAATCTGTTAAAGAGTTTCTTTGGAGACAAGTTCCAGTGACTCAATTTGCTGGATATAGTATAGCGAAGGGAAAGAAAAATGAATAGGTTTTTTTTTTCTTTTTTTTTATCCTAAGAAATCAACAAAATAATTAAAAACTTTTCTGTTCTTAATCATAAGGTTCTTAGTGTGAAATGCTACAACTAGAACTGTGTCAGTAACACAGCCATTTGTAAAAAAAAATCTAACTAGCCAGCACAAGCCAACCCGATCCTACTTTAAAAAAAAAAAAACCATTGCCACCTAGTTGATTCCAACTCATAGCCACCCTTTAAGACAGAGAAGAACCAACCCATAGGGTTTCCAAGGAGCAGCTGGTGGATTTGAAATGCTGACCTATTGGTTAGCAGTGAAGCTCTTAACCACTGTATCACCAGGGCTCCAATTTCTATTTCAGTGAAACAATAAATAAAAGAACACAGCCTGTATTGGAAATAGAAGGCAGAAACTGAAGAACATCCTTATCTTTCAAGTCCTTTCTCCTCAGGTCCTTTCCCCTCTCCTTCAGAGCCAAACTTCTTCATTATGTGGAAGTTTACATTTAATGGGACACTTCTCACTATACTGAAATCAGGCCTCCACACCCTCACACCACTGAATCTTCTTCCACTAAAATTACCTATGATTTTTAAAAAAACAAATGGGAACTTGATAGAACTTAACTTACTTGAAGCCTCAACAACATTTAACGCTGTTGATGGCCTTCTCCTTTCTGAAATACTTTCTTCTCTTGACCCTGGTGACACCATATTCCCCACTTCCCTGGTTGTTCTTTTTACAGACATTGCTTTCTTTGCCTAAAGATGAAATATTTGTTTTACTGAAAGTTCTTGAGTTATGCAATTTTCCCCCGGGAAATTTCATTCAGCATTTATATGCTGATGACTCTGAATCCAGCAAAAGCCCCTTCCTTAGCTTCAGTCTCAAGAAGTCTAACTTCCTTTAGGACATACATATTTTCCTGCCCTTCTTCAAACTTTCCACATCCAAAAGTGAATTTAAATTCTTTGTCAACTCCAAAATCTGCTGTTTCTCCTCTGTTTTCCTTCTCAACAAATGATACCCTTATCTATCCATCTGGTTGTCTAAGCCAGAAACTGGGTGGATTCTTCAATTTTACTTTTTTCCTCTTAACCCTATGTCCAAACTTTAACTCCCTTTGAATTTTCTACGTGAACAAGACTTAAGTCTGTCTTCTGCTCTCTATCTCTAATTTCAGGCTTATGCGAGTATCAGTAAGGACCAATACACCTGGAGGACCAGGGTCCCAATCTTATGATCTGTCCTATCACTTTCAGATCTCTCTAGGATTAGAAGACTATTATTGAAATGATTTTAGACTAGGTCTGCATTTTTTGTACACCCCTGATCTCCTTCACAAATTAGGAAGCCTAACGCATGGCAGCAGCCAAAATTTTGAGAATTCTTTATGCTTGAGGAGTTGTCATATAGCCTAGTTATGCCATGCTTTTGGCCTCCTAACTTCCCTTACCACAAATTTGAACACTATCACCTCTCACCTGGATGATCTTAACAGCTTCCTAACAAGTATTCCTGCCTATAGATTTACCCTTCTGGTCTATTGTTCACACCGTACATAGGTTGAGCCATAAATATCAAAGAATGAAAAAAATGAATGAATGATTATACTTTAGAGGTTTTTAAATGTGAAAGGTTTAGTTACTTACCAATCAATTAGCTGTTTGTAGAAAATTCTAGGTACATAAATTCCCATTAAATACCAGAAAGTTATTTGTCCACCATGTTATAAAATGAAAGACTTTTGCTCTTGTTTAAAAAACCATCATAGATATTGATCTTTCATTTCTTCCAAAAAACCCACTGCCGTCGAGTCGATTCCTACTCATAGCGACCCTATAGAACAGAGTAGAACGGCCCCATAGAGTTTCCAAGGAGCGCCTGGCAGATTTGAACTGTTTCATATCTTAGATACTTTATTCCAATATTCCAACCATTTGTCTGTTTGAAAACTGAAAAAAAAAAAATGGCAATAAAAATATACTTTCAATAGCAGAATATGTACGCATATATTGTTGTTGGTGGCAGGATTATGATGGATGTTCCATAATTTCTCCACAGAGAGGATTATTATTACATCATCTAATCTCCTCCATAAGTCCTTATGACATCTTATTTATTTCCAGTTCAACAAAGGAGACATGTGACAGAACTTGTTCTAATTTACTTTGGGTGCAGTCAACTTTACAACATTTTTGGTTTACCACTTCATGTTCTCCATGGTTGGCACAGCCTGGACTGACATAAAAGCAGACCTAGTGATTTCCTGGAGAAATATAGAACATAATTTTCTAGCTCGGTTTCATTTTTATAGGCTTCAACACTATCTGAACCGTGGTGGTATGGTAGTTAAGTGCTACAGCTCCTAACCAAAAGGTCAGCAGTTCAAATCTGCCAGGCACTCCTTGGAAACTCTATAGGGCAGTTCTACTCTGTCCTGTAGGGTCAGTATGAGTCAGAATTGACTTGATGGCAGTGGGATTTTTTTTTTTTTTTTTTTTGGTTTTCAGCACTATCTAAATGTTTACTACCTAGGCTAGATTAACTGCATTTTAGTCATTCCTAGGTTCCCTACCTGACCAAATCTGAACCAAGAAACAAGTAAAATGTTTCTAAAGCTGAACCACCTCACTTTCTTATTCTGAAACTGGAGAGGCAGGTGTCATGGATTTTTTTTCTAGGTCCCCTCAAAAATGTGTGTATAAATTTGGCTGGGCCATGATTCCTGGTATTGTGTGATTTCTCTATTTGTTGTAAATCCTGCCTCTATGATGTTAATGAGGGAGGATCGTCAGTAGTTGTGTTAGTGAGGCAGGACTCAATCTACAAGATAGGATTTTGTCTTGAGGTAATCTCTTGAGATATAAAAGAGAGAAGCAAGCAGAGAGACAAGGGGATCTCATACCACCAAGAAAGCAGTGGCCTTAGCAGAATGCATCCTTTGGACCTGGGGTCCCTGTGTGGAGAAGTTCCTAGTCTGGGGGAAGATTGATGAGAAGGCCCATGGATACTACATGGCATTAGCGGGGAGTATAATTTCACTAATATGAATTTTGTCCATAATTCTGCTAAGATGAAATAGGTGTGCAATATGGGTAATGAACATTACAAAAAAAAAAAAAAAAAAAATTGTGTACCAAGACCTGTATGGATGCAAAGACGAAAAACAAAACAAAACAACCACACAGAAAGTAGACACTAAGTGGATGTTTATATAACATCCATCACATACGTTATATACATATACAATTGCAATGCAAAACTGAATTTATAAATAAGAGCTACCATTTATCGGGTCTTAAGCAACAGGTTTGGAAACCCTGGTGGTGTAGTGGTTAAGTGCTACGACCGCTAACCAAAGGGTCGGCAGTTCGAATCCACCAGGCACTGCTTGGAAACTCTATGGGGCAGTTCTACTCTGACCTATAGGATCGCTATGAGTCAGAATCGACTCAACAGCACTGGGTTTGGTTTTTTGTTTTTTGTTTTTTTTTTAAGCAACAGGTTTGGTTTTTTGGCTTATTGAGCAACAGCATTTATAGGCATAATCACTAATCCTCCCAAACACACAAAACAAACATGTAATGGTTTTGCAGATAAAGATGTGGATGCTTGGAGAAGTTAAGTAATTTGCCTAAATTTAACTAGCTCAGGATTCTAACCTAATTCCATCTGCTTGTTTATCTACAAAACCTGTGCTTTGTTCACATATGCCACAGAAGAGGCAAAGTTTCTTGTGAGATCAAAGCAAGTTGTATTTATCACTAGTTGGACCCATGATGAAAGGTTTATAATGAAGCCTTTACTGGCATTATATTGGAAGAGTTAGTGGAATGGCAAGAAAGGCATGTAAGTGTAAAGGAAAGAGAATGTACAGAAAACAGCGAATTCACAGATTCAGAAGAGGATGTGGAATGAAGGATACCATTGCTAATGTCAGATGGATCTTGGCTGAAAGCACAGAACACCAGAAAGATGTTTGTTGTTGTTTTTGTTAGATGCTGCAAAGTTTATCTGTGTTTAATTGACTGTGCAAAGGCATTCAACTGTGTGGATCACAACAAATCAAGGATAACATTTCAAGGAACGGGAATTCCAGAACACTTAATTGTGTTCATGCCGAACCTGTACATAGACCAAGAGGCAGTTGTTCGAACAGAACATGGAGATGCTATGTGGTTTAAAATCAGGAAAAGTGTGCCTCAGGGCTGTATCCTTTTACCATATTTATTCAATCTGTATGCTGAATAATCTGAGAAGCTGAACTATATGAAGAAGAACGCGGCATCAGCATTGGTGGAAGACTCTTTAACAACCTGTGATATGCAGACAACACAACTTTTCCTGCTGAAGGTGAAGAGGACTTGAAGAGCTTACTGATGAAGATCAAAGACTACAGCTTTCAGTATGGCTTACACCTCAACATAAAGAAAACAAAAATCCTCACAGCTGGACCAATAAGCTACATTGATAAAGCAAGAAAAGATTACTGTTGTCAAGGATTTCATTTTACTTGGATCTACAGTCAACGCCCATGGAAGCAAACCTGCAGCAAAAGATCTTTAAAGTATTGAAAAGCGAAGATATCTCTTTGAGGACTAAGGTGCACCTGACCTAACCCACTGTATTTCCAATCACTTCATATGCATGCAAAAGCTGGACAATGACTAAGAAAGACCGAAGAAGAATTGATGCTTTTGAATTATGGTATTGGCGAATAAAATTGACTATACCATGGACTGCCAGAAGAATGAACAGATCTGTCTTGGAAGAAGTCAGCTAGAATGCTCCTTGGAGGTGAGGATGGTGAGACTTCATCTCACATACTTCAGACATATTATCAGAAGGGACCAGTCCCTGGAGAAGGGCATCATTATTGTAAAGTACACAGTCAGTGAAAAAGAGGAAGACCCTCAATGAGATGGATTGACAAAGTGACTGCAACAATGGACTCGAACATAGCAACGATTTTGAAGATGGCACAGAACTAGGCATTATTTCATTCTGTTGCATAGAGGGTTGCTTCACATTGGATCTGAGTCGACTGCACCTAACAACAACAACGTAAGAAGCTATAGAGGGAGAAGCATAATTATTAGAATGTAATTGTATTTTAACAAGATTTACCTAGCAACAAAAAGTAAATGGGCGGGTGCAGGAAGATGCTGAAAGACAGATCATTTTAAAAGGTATTTGAAGTAAGAGAATTAATGACTTAAGCTAGGGCACTGGGAATGGGAAGAGGAAGGAGGGAATGTGTGCTGTAGCTTTCTTTGAAAGTTCAAAGCTTTAAGAAATATTACTCCTGATCCCCAAATAATAGATCATGGTTTGAAGCATGGTAGGCCTATGGCTGAAATCCCTCGAAGTAAAAAGCTTCGTTTAGGTCCAAAGTACTTTTAATTATTGACCTGCCTTAGGTTCTATTAGGAAGAAACATTTGAAATAAATATTGTTGCATAGCCTGAGAGCCAACCTACCACTCAAAAACTTCCATTCTTCCTGCTGTAGAAAGGGAGAGTTATTAAATGGTATAAACCAAGCCCTTAGACATTTTATAATAGCCTGGCATAACTGGCAGGGTTACCTAGACTTTCAGGTTGCAGGTTTCTTGTCTGGAATATGTGTATAGTAATATTTACCTTCCTCGCCTTCTTCAGCTGTGCTAGGAAATCAACTGAGATAATTGATGTGGACGTACTCCAGAAAACACAAAATTCTATCTGCCTTTAAAGATAGGAATTTTTTCATTTACACGTCTTTGTAGTTCCTGTAGCACCGTAAAGCCACAGGAGGGTCTAGAAATACTTGCTGAATAAGCAGATATATAGACGAATCTTGGCAGAAGAATGACTCTTGCGCCAAGGTTTTGACATTACATTCTATGTGGCAACCACGGGCACATGCTTTGATCCCAACTTATAAGCCCTTAAGGAATAAAGATGATAGGAAGCAGACGTAGCATGGCCAGCTACATTATAGAAAGAAATGTGAAATAAAGTAAAGCTACTATTGGTTTGCTTTCTGCTGGGGATTCTTTAATGCCTACTATAAAGATGTACAAACTACAAAGAAAAACTCCTTAGGCAAGCAAACACCTAGGCTATAGGCAGTATCCCAGAATCAGGAAAAGATTTGATGTCATGGAGTAGGTACTTCATTTGCTATCCCTAAGGAAAGGTAGGTCAGAAAAAGGAGTACCTAATTAGTGTGTGGAATGTGAGGAAAGAAATAACACCATTTCCTGTGACATGACTTTTAATGCCCTGGGCATCATAAAGGGAAAAGCCAAAGAGTGATTTTCCAGGGTAAGAGTGAAAGCCACAGGCCTTCATTACTTCAACAAACACTTATTGAGAATATGAGTAGGCACTGAGGGAAAAGAACAATGCGTATGAAGTAAAGTCAGTGCCATAGACTCATGGACTTTAAAAGAAATATGTCAAGGAATTAGCTCACACACAAGTACATGATAAATTACGCTTCTGGAAAATATTAAACCCAAATAACATGCAGCTTTTAAGTTAAAAGAGAAAGTGGTTAATTTCTGAAGAGCTTTTCATTAAACTGAGACACATTTGCTCTATAACAGATGGAACACAAAAGAAATAAAAATTAAACAAAAGGTGGATGAAAATCAGTAAGCTTGCTTTTCATTTAGCTGAATGATTTCTACTCTAAGAAGATTCTTCTTTGATTTATAAGGACACTGCTTGTTTGAGCTTTAGTTCTAAACGGAAGGTAGCTGCTGCCCAAAAGTTTCAATTGTTAGTCTTTTTTTCTCAAGGTCATGGTGAAACTGTATTTAAAAGGAATTACATTTTACGCAAAGGGTGTAGATATGTGAAATAGCCTTCTACAGAGATACAAGTGAAATAAAAACAAAAGCAAAGGAATGCAGCTGGATCTGCATTTGGACACAGAGAAAATAAAAAGGTATTGGCAACATAGTTCCAAATAGAAATCATTCACGAAGAAGGAAGATTCTGGTAAAAGCCAAGATCATCTCTTCCCCATGATCTAATAGATAAATTTTAATTTTACTTGTCTTCCCCCAGTTTTGAAATGCTTTCTCATTTTATAATCATAATTTATTGCCAATATATGGGAATTATATAAACATGTAGCCAATCACAGAGGGTAAACAAGAATAAGAAAGGCTGACACAGAAGCAGAGAAAGGCATAAAGAGACAGGCAAAGAGAAGGCAAGAAATGTTAAAGGAGAGGATTACCACTGGGTTGTTATTCTTTCTTTCTTTTTTTTTTTTTCCTGTTGACTAAAATAACATTTTCCTATCTTGAACGTAACGTAAGTCCTTGTCTAGGGTCACAGGTATACTTCATCCCAGTTTAAACGACATATTTACTTTTATTTTATTTTGCTTTCACCTGCAATCTTGTAACATTCCTATGTGCAGGAAATTGTAACTTCAAAAATGCAAAGCTCTCTGACTTGCTGTTGATACAAACTTATCCAAACCATTATTTAGTGACATTAAAAAAAATCAATTATGATTTGCAATATTCATAAAGACTCTACCCTAAAAATAGATGCTGCTGCCTTTTTTTTTTTTTTTAACTTTCAAATTTGGAAACATGCAATATATTTACCTGGCACACCTTTGAGGGATCTGTCTTGGTTTTCAATGTGATAATGTATTCAGCATCACACTGTGCGTCTGCACATCACTGACAAAGGAAAACGTTGGAACACTTTCATTTCAGGATAGTTCAGACTGTTGCCCTTCACAGACATTTTGGAGACAGAATAATGGTGTCTAATAATTTCAGCCCAACTTAGGTATTTACCACAGCTTCAAACAGGCAGAATTCACTTATATTTATTTTCTCAGAAGGTATCACTAGTCTGAATTAAACATTATGATACATACCTGCACTCGGATAAACTATTTTTTCAAATTTTCCTAGTCAAGATTCCTTTCTGAGTGAAGAAAATTAGACAGGTGCAGCACACCAAATGAGATGAACTTTGTCCTCAAAGAAAATTGGTTTTTCCTTTTCAATTTCATTTCAAAGAGATCTGACAAGTGTGGCTTTGAACAAACTTTAACAGCACAATATCCTTTGCGTAAGTTTTCCCCTGTCAGCTTTTCCATTCCAGCAGGAACTTAGAACAAAGCGGATGTTGCCCTTTGATTTGAGAACTTCATCAGTTGAATGCACACTAGTACAGTGCAGAGAAATTGAGGGCATACTCTCTCCTCGAATCTCAGCAGTGCAGTCTCTCAGCAAATAGCATTTCTCTATCTGGGGCAAGGGAAATCACTAGCTATACATTGAGCTTCATACACTCACCTTCTGCCTTCTTCAGAGTAAAAGGCAAGCTATTTGGCAATACACCCACTTGAAACTTCTACAGATTATGCTAAGGAGCCTTCCATTGTGTGCATGGCACAAAAGCACGTTATCTTGTGATATTGTTTGGTCCAACACTACTTCATGCCAAAATCACAGAGAGTCTGCCATTAGAGGCACAGAGTCAGACTTTTCAATGTATGCTGTTTGTCCTCCTTGTACATGAAAGAAAAAAAAAGGTGCTTTTGGCTTTGTTTTGCTTTGTTTCATTTTTAACCTATTTTGTGTTTGGTGCCCATTTAAAAGTAAAATTCAAAAGCAGAGGGAAAAACACACACACAGAAGAAACTGCTTCCACAGAGATCCTAATCTTTATGGCACAAAAGCTTGCTATGGCTACCCATTCCTTAGACCTTTCGATTGTGTATAAGTTGGGCTACTTTGCGCTGGTCACTAACTGCTTTGGCAAGTCTATTTGGCTTGGCATACTCTCCTAACTTTTTTTCAGGATTTTTATTACAAATGCCCCTTGCTATCTCTCACTCTCACTGTTCCTTTCATCTTTTTTTTTTCTCCATGCATTAATATTTAAAGACTGCACTAGTGTCAAACATTCATGTAGAGACAACTTAAATGCAAAGTGGATAAGGTTACAGAATAAGTCCATGCCCGATTTAATTACAGCATTTTGATTAACACAGATTGTAAGTAGTTTGAACTGAGAATTTTAAGTTGTTCAGCTTGAATATTACAAAGGCTAACCAGAGATGAAGTGTAACTTTGACTCAGAAACTGCCAGAAAACACTCTGATTAACCAATTTAAATGTACTATCTAATTAAGAGTCTAAATATCTTTGGATCACAGAAATTCATGTTTATTGATAAGATAAAATATTTATTACTCAGAGAGCTGAATTAGCAAAAAGAGCAGCTCTAATCAGGTGCTAACTCCCAGAGAAAAGAAGAATGTTGGTTGAAACTGAAAATGTGATCCTTAGGAACAGACCTGAGTTGTTTATCCACAGGCCATACTTCTTGCCAGCACACTCAGTATCCTTGAAAGTTTGGAGCTGATGAAGTCAATGGCCAAGTTTCTGAATGAGTTCAATAGATAATGACTGCCCATAGCAATTGCTAATTAAGAATAATGACTAGGCAAGGGAGAACAGGCATAGAGCATAGATGGAAGAAAATTGCTCTAAAGTTAATGCCTGAAAACACCCCCATGGGCAAGGGGAAAGGAATTCAATCCTTTTATATTTACTGAGCTTCATTAGTTGACTTTTTTTTTTTTATGAATAGTGTTGTTTCTCTAAAAATTATAAAAATAAGAAGTCAGGGACACATTATATTCTCCTGTAATATATTTCCTACTTCCTAGCTAAATACCTATATAGGGTAAGCAATCAATCAGTTTACAAGTTCTCTATTTTAAGAAACATGAAAACTTAAGAATACTCCAATTTCTCTTTGTAAGATTTTATTCTATATTAACTTGCTTATGTGGTTATTAAGGGCATCTCATATGGAGATATAATCAGGCCTAAGCTATGCAAAGATTGAGAGCAATATTAAGACAGGTAATTGTTGTTCTTTAAATTTTGCTTTAATTCCTATAATTTTAAAAACATTTTGAATACAGAGTTTTGTACTCATGTATTTTAATAGAATATAATTTTTGATAGAATAAAATTATGTCAAAGACAGGCTAAGTGTCAATATCTTTTCAAAGCTAGCACCTTTTCAAAATGGAGTTATTAGCCAGGTAGAACCATTTGCCTGTTGGCAATTTATTTGAATTGTGAGTAAAGAATTAAAATGCACACAGCTTACACACACATCCACGAACTCCTTTCATTGTGGTGCTGCAAAGTCACAACAGTAAAGGGGATAAAGCATAAGACAGACTTTTATACCAGAGTATTTGACAGACATTTCTAGTTTGGATGAACATTGCTAGGTAAGACTTATTAGACAATGTTTGAAAGAGAAGATGCTAGAACATTTTGTGCATCCCACATCTATTTTCTCTGTAAATGAAGTTTTCTAAATTCAGGGACGATATACTTATATTTTAGATCCTGGAGTGAGTCTCACTGCTGTTCTGTTTTTTTCTGTAATTGTTGGCCTGCAATGTCAATTCAAAAGCTAATCAATACAACATGGAGGAAAGGAGAAACCAAAAGTAGGCAGCTATTCAAAAGGAACAATAAAGATTTGTAATAATCCAACTATCACTTACCTACTCTTCACATAATTGAAAAGCACACACAATCTTTTAGCAAGACACATTTTTAGTTTCCTCTTCTCTTGTTTGGGCACAATATGGTAGTTGATGCTGGGGCTAAAGAATGTTGATACACTAGAAATTAGAGTTTAGTATACATATTATCCTATTAAAATAACAGCATTATTAGCATTATTACAAAAATGAATTCAAAGCAATGAGCTGAATTTGACCAGGGAACTATGCAGCAGTAGATCTACCAGAATGGCACTAGGTGCAGTTTTGCTGACGAGAAATTCCTATGCACTGGCCTCTTGAGGCGTGTTAGATTTGTATGCACAGGACATAAGAATATCAAGCACTTCTGTCTGAATGCCAAAAAGACCATGTTTAAGCAGATAATGTCCTACAAGAGCAAATAATAAAGACTTTTTGTAGGAAATGAGAGAATCTACCGGTTTCTATATTTGGAGGAACATCAAATGGACATTAAAGAATCCTAAAATGACTATATATAATAGTAAGAAGCTCCACAATTAAATATACTGCCCAGGGTGATGATACATTATAACCTAGCACCCATAATTGAGGTCTGCTTCTAGGCAAACTTACAACTCATACACAAAATTTATTTTTTGTTTCCTCCACACCTGCATTTTCATTCCCTTTCCCCCGGTAGCTTCATCCTTCCTATCCCAGCCCCAGTCACCTAAGGTGTCCACTTTCTTTAGAAGAAAAAAAAAAAAAAGTTATATATATAACTTTTTTTTTTTTTTTGGTTAAACCATTAGACCAAAAGTCTGTATTACTGATTTAAAAAATGTAGCTAGCGGCAGATTCACCTGTTGAGTCATTTGAGATCAGGCGGGGTTTGAAGTGGGGAGCCTACTATAACCACCTTTGCATTTAAGAAAAAAATCTACATATAACTCCTATACATGGAAAAATATGTTTTCTGCAATTATCAACATTTCAAAATGCTTTTGATTACAGTAATGCCTAAGTTCATCTGGAGAAAAAGGCTTATTAATGGATGTAACGGAAGCTTTTTTAATTTAAGATTTCTTTCTGTAAAAGAAAAAAGAGATTTTTTTTTTTTTTTAAGTTCCATCGATAGCTTACAAAGTATTTGAGGGATCTTCAAACACTAAATTTACTCCTTCCTTGTTCTTTTACGTACAGATTCTGTGAGCCATCTAGCCACACTTGATCAGGAATATGCTCTCAGGGTGGCCTAAGGCAGTGCTTCCCAGACATCAGTGTGCATACAAAGCACCTGGGCCAGAGATGGTACATTTCTAAAAGATCCGAGGTGATGCCAGTGGTGCTCCTTGGGGGCCATGTGTTGAGCAGCTCTGGTGTAGACCAGTGAAAAAAGGATCGTGGTCTAGGGATCGTTAGATATGGGTTTGCGTCTGTGTCCTAGCTGTGCGATTTAAGGAATATATGTTTTTGATGTGGTTCTGCCACTAAGTAGCTAAACAGCCTCTCTCAGTTTTAGTGTCCTCATCTATAAATGAGAATTATCTCATTGCTGCTACTCCTAGAATTGTTGGAAGATCAAATTTTACAATGCATTGACAATGCTTCATAAATTATGAAGTGCTATATGACTCATGTTGGTTATTAATGCATTATTTCAAGACCTTCTTTCGAGTCAGTGTAACACTAGTTAATGAGAACCAAAATTCACTGGCAGAAAAAAAAAAATGGGTTGTCTCTACCAATTATTTAAATCACACGATCAAATTCTAGGAACAATATGGGCAATAAGAGTTTGAAAAAGACTAATTTCCTAAGTATTAAAAATGTAAAATTAAATAAAAATATATAAAAAACCTGCCATATGGGCAATTTTTCTTTTAATCACTACATTGGCTAGTGATGGGGAGGGTATAATGAGCTAGGCATCATGACGTACTTCTGCGGAAAGTGTAAATTAGTATTCCATTTCTATAAAGCATTTTAGAAATATGTGTTAAAACCTTAAAAAGTATTAGTTATTAAACCCAGTAACTTCACTCCTAGGAATCTATTTTAAGTAAATAAGAAGAGGTGTGATAAATTATAATTTATGCATCAAAATGTCCATTACAGTGTTATCAACATAATAAATCTTTACATCTATATTTATAGAAAATTTGATTTAATATATTGTTTCCCTCTCACTACTGTATTTCTTTCCCTTGCCCTTCATTGGGTTTAGAAAGAGTAACATCATGGAGACTATCTGTTAAAGAAGTAAAAAGATGGTTATTTTTGCAATTGGATAAGATGGCTTTTCCCAAAGCAACACATTCCTGGTGGCAATCTGAAAACTATATTCAGTATTTCAAGTCATTAAGATATCGTTTGTTGAACTCTACAAATGCACTAACTTAAATGTGGTAACCAGTGGCTCATGTGCCATGGATGGCACACCATAATCAATCACCTGAAGAAGAGACAAAAGAAACCATTTCACATCAGCCACCATGGAAAAATGGGAGCACCAAAGTCAGAGCTGCTGAGAACAGAATGGCATCAGGAGTGAGTTAGACAGTAACTGCTAGTAGAATTTGATTTATATCATTGTAGGTGTTGATTAATGTTTTACTGGACTAAACCATGGTCACTTATGGTTCTGGAAGACCTAGAATTCAATGTGGGTGCCCAAGGACCACTGCTGGTAAGGCTGTGAGGAGACCAAGTGGATTTTATTTCCAGTCTCTACCACTGCTTCAACAATAAAGGTTATAATATTTCGTTTTCATCAGTATTTTTCTTGAAAAGGGGATTCTATTTCTAGAGGGGGAAGGGAAAGCCATGCATGGATCAGATTAAACAAACAAACAAAAAAAAACAAGCCAATTGCCTTTGAGTCAATTCCAACTCATGGCGCCATCGTGTCTGTCAGATTTGAACTGTGCTCCACAGGGTTTTCAGTGACTGATTTTTCAGAAGTATATCATCAGGGCTTTCTTCCAAGGCACCCCTGGGTGGACTCAAACCACCAGCTTTTTGGTTAGCAGCTGAGCTCTAAACTGTTTGTGCCACTCAGGAGTACCTATTAAACACAGGCCTACATAAAAACATTCAGACAAAAGCAGATACAGAAGTAAATGAACCACATTTGTGGAGTTTAGAAGGGTGTGTGAGGGACTTACAGAAGCAGCTAACTTTTTCAGGTGGGTCAACGACTGCCTGAGAGAAGCTCCTTCAATAGGGATACAGAAAGAAAAAAAACATGGAGGAAACCTACAGGATAATGATATAGCCAGTGGTGAAAATCGAAGATTTCCTTATTGAATATCCCTATTGAAGGAGCTTCTCTCAGGCAGTCGTTGACCCACCTGAAAAAGTTAGCAGCTTCTGTAAGTCCCTCACACACCCTTCTAAACTTCTTAGCTGACCTGCATGCAAATGAGCCCACAGTGCAGTAATACCTTCTGAATTCTCCGCAGAAGTAATTTCCAGTCTCTTCACTGAGAAGGTGACAGAGGTTAAAAAGAAAGTGGGAAAAGAGAAGAATGGAAGAAGCATATAATAATAAGGAAAGAATAATGTGAACCCTTGGAGATGAACAGTTTTAATATTACTAAAGAATATGAAAAAAGCTGAAGACCTTAGAAGGAATAGTTTGAGAATTTAAAAAGGTAAATACTTTTTCAATATTCCAAATTGACTAAAGGGAGAGATATACTCATAGAACCAGAAATAAGAAGGCTGTCATCAGAACCATCCATGACAAGGCAGGGTCTAGGCCAAATAAAAATCAGAAGAATTTTAGGTTTGTACCTTCCTCACTGGATCAGGTCCATGACAGCCTGCTGCAAGGTTAATAGCTATGGCCACAGGACATTAGACTGCTGACCTCTGTGTACCATTGCTTCTGCATGCCCCAAAACAAAAGGGTCAGGTACTTAGCTGGACTATAGGGTCAGCATCAAATCACATGGAGCAGTCCTTTGGTCTTGCTTTCAGGAGTGGAGATAAACCTTGATTTGAAGAATAGAACAGTGAGAAATTAGCAAAAAAAATGAGTACTCTCTCAGTACTTGTTTATTTATGGCGAGAGAAATAACGAGAATGTGTGAGAAAGGTATTGACTATTTGATGACAGAATACTATAAGTTATTCCCTATCTCTAACTAAAATCTATTTGGCAATAAAAAGTATTGGCTATTTAAGGAAAGAATGTTGCTGTTGTTAGGTACTGTCGAGTCGGTTCCCACTCATAGCGACAGAATGAAATACTTCCCTGTCCTGAGCCATCTTCACGGTCTCTGTTTTGTCTGAGTCCACTGTTGCACCCACTGTGTCAATCCATCTCATTGAGGATCTTCCCCCTTTTTGCTGGCCCTCTACTTTACCAAGCATGATGTCCTTCTCTAGGGACTGGTCCCTCCTGATAACTTGTCCAAACCACGTGAGAGGAAGTCTCACCATCCTCGCTTCTAAGGAGCATTCTGGCTGTACTTCTTTCTTCCAAGACAGATCTGTTAATTCTTCTGGCAGTCAACGGTATATTCAATATTCTTTGCCAACATCATAATTCAAATGCATCAATTCTTTGTCTTATTTATTGTCCAACTTTTGCATGCATATGAATCATGCATATGAGGCAATTGAAAACGCCATGGCTTGGGTCAGGAGTGCCTTAGTCCTCAAGGTGACATCTTTGCTTTTCAATGCTTTAAAGAGGTCTTTAGCAGCAGATTTGCTTGATGGAGTGCATCGTTTGATTTCTTGGCTGCTGTTGCTTCCACAGGTGTTGATTGTGGATCCAAGTAAAATGAAATCCTTGACAACTTAAATATTTCCTCTGTTTATCATGATGTTGCTTATTTGTCCTCATTAAGGCCGACTCTACTTTGAGGAGGCAGATCTCCAGTTGTATTTTGAGTGCCTTCCAACCTGAGAGGCTCATCTTCTGGCACTATATCAGACAATGTTCCACTGCTATTCATAAGGTTTTCACTGGCCATTTTTTTTTTTAGTAGATTGCCATGCTCTTCTTTCTAGTCTGTCTTAGTCTGGAAGCTCTGCTGAAACCTCCCCCCCCTTGGTGATCCTGCCAGTATTTAAAATACCGGTGGCATAACTTCCAGGATCACAGCAACATGCCAGCCACCACAGTACGACAAACTGACAGACAAGTGGCGGAGGACTGAATACTATAGGTTATTCCTATCTCTATCTAGGAGTAAAATCTCCAGCAAGAATGCCTCACAAAAGGAAGTAATACTGAAACTTCACAAAGCAAAGGTGGTGGTGAGTTATTTGTACAGACTCTGCTAGCTTGCCAAAGGTTGGGAGGGATGCTCTAACCTTTCAGGTCCTGACAAGACTCTTAAAAACTACCTCAATACACTTCCAGTACTATGAAAGTTGAAAACATCTAAAGATCCTTTACCAAGACTTGCTGGTTAAGAAGGATTTGTATTACATTTTCTATTTTCTTTGTTTATTTTTAAATACATGCTTCTGAATCTAGTAATTTTCCTTGTGGTCTAGCAAGTCAATGTATGTTTTGGCAATTTTAGAAAACATGCATTATTTATTTTCCCAATCAAACCAAAAAACCCCTTAGGAGCAGTTTTTGTTTATTGCCTAAATATGTTTTCATTCATACGCTTCTTTAAAAGGTCTATTATTTACAAATAGACAGTAATGGCTTTATCTGAGTTAATCTAGTCGATCACGTCACTCTATATTTACGGCGTGTCCTGCATTTAGAAAAATTCCTGTGAGAACCCTGTGCCAAGATCCACAGTAGCATTCTATAAACTTTCTGATTTCAGTGCCACGTGCATTTTTTTCTAGCCAAAGGTTAGAAATTGACTTCCTGCTCCAGGTACACTCCCACGAAATCAGTGCAAACACCTGGCCTTAATGACTGCTGTGCCATCCAGAACTTGTCCCCAGCTGGATAGGTAACAATAGATGTTCTTGACCATTAAGGGGATAGAAAGGGAAAATATGGACTCACATTTGTGTCTATGAAAATAACTATCAGCTAGTTACTAACACCAGTTGCTGTGAAGTCAATTCCAACTCGTGGCAACTCCAAGCATGTCAGAGCAGAACTGTGCTCCATAGTGTTTTCAATGGCTATTTTTTGGTAAGTTGATTTCTGGGCCTTTCTTTTGAGGCTACTCTAGGTGGACCTGAGCCTCCAACCTTTAGGTTAGCAGCAAACATGTTTACCAGTTATACCACCCAGGTTACTAGGTGGTAGAGGATATATGAAGTACATCACTTTAAGGGCTACCAGATGGAGGGAGGAGATTTTAGGAGTTGGGCAATGCTCACTCCTTTTAACCTGTACCAGGCTTCCTATGGGTCCCTGGGTGGTGTAAATTTTTGGCACTGGCCTACTGACCTAAAAGTTGATGGTTTGAACCCACCCAGCAGTGCCACAAAAGAATGGGCTGGCGATCTGATTATGTAAAGACTACAGCCAAGAAAACTCTATGGAGCAGTTCTACTTTGTAACACACAGTGTCAACGTGAGTCTGAACTGACTCAAGGGTTTTTTTTTTTTTTTGAGGTGGGGGTTGGGGGCCTCCATATAAGAGAACCTTGAATTTTTAATTCCTCCATTTAGAAGTAAAAGAATTGTTCCAATTTGTTTTCTCTCTCTTTTTTTTTTTTTTCTTTTCACTTTGGTCTGGTTGTGCTGACTTCCCCTGTATTGTGTGTTGTCATTTCCCTTCACCAAAACTGATCCTTGTCTACTGTTCCAGTGTGTTTTAAAGAAAATTGATATGCCTCACTGAACTGTACTTTTTTTTTTTTTTCCCCTTATACCTTAGGAAGGACAGTTTGGTAAAATACTTATTGCATTGACTAGATATTAAATTTTTCCTCAAATGCATCTAGCCAAGGCCATGGCCCTGTGGGAGGTGATGAAATCTAAGGCAAACTGAAAGAAAGGGTTATGAATCCGTATGAGGGACATGGATGCCTCCCAACAAACAGATATGTGTAGATTATGTAGATAGTGTGGCAGTTAGTGATGTGCATCGGATTCCGATTCCGGGTTGATGCAGCTCTTTAAAGACTCACCTAAAATGAGAGTCCCAGGTGATGGACTTCTTAGATTTTGGCTACTTGACCCATCTCCATGCCTTGCCTTGTGACAATCCTCTTGAATTTAGGGCATTGCCACTGGCCCTTTAAAGTTAATGAACTGAAGGAGAGAATGCAGAAAATGGCGAGATCTTAGCAATCAACCTGAAGTGTAGTACAGAGAACAATAGTTGATCAAGGAAGCTCCAGCAAGAATGCCTCGAAGGAGGGAGTAATACAGAAACTTCACAAAGCGAAGGTGGCGGTGCGTTATTTGTACTGACTCTGCTAGCTTGCCAAAGGGTGGGGGGATGCTCTAACCTTTCAGGTCCTGACAAGACTCTTAAAAGCTACCTCAATATGACTTCAAACAGATATTTTGAATACTAACATCAAGGGACTGTGAACAAGGGTGAGGTTTTTGAGGACTGTAGATGCTTAATTTTCCATTTTCTGCATTCTTCTTTTGTTCCAGACAATTCCAGACTCCATTCCCAATTTTTTTTTTCCTCTCTGTGTGCAAAAACTAAGGCTTTGTGCACTCTGTTGCTATGGAAACAGGAGAGAGAGAAACAGTTTATGTATTTCAAAAGCTGTCAGCCTATATACTGTGGATTTTGATAACTAAACCTACACATGAACCATCTTTCCCCTACTCCCAGCACCCAACACCATGACATTTATTTTTTATACATATGTGTGTTGTTTGGGAAAATTAAGGATCTATTTATTGAGCTCTGCTGAAATCCATTTTATATTTAATTTAGTGCCCAGGGGATATAGAGAAGCTTTGGTGACGCAGTTAGAGAAATACAAAACTCTTCTTAATAAATGCTTACCAAATCAGAATGAATACAGAGTTAGCAGGCATTACAACTCAATCTATTGTCAAAATAAAAAAGATTGAAGCTCTATTAATTTTAAAACAGATCTGAATGTTGCCCAGCTTATATTTCATAGAAATGTAATGTCTGCTCTAGCCTCTTCAGCTCTCTAATAAAAGAGCTATTTTGAAATTACAAAATACACTCTGTTCTCCTCCAGAGAACCCAATTCAATAGCTTATTGATTTTTCCTGGCATTCTTAGTCTAGTGCAAAGGGGCTTCTGGGCACCTGGACCTGGAAGGAGGGAGTTTGTTTGTAATTGATTCAGATTCTGCAGCATAACTCTCCCCCCACCAAACACATAGTCTTTATGAGAGTCCAGCCCATTGAGTGTTTGCCTTCCTTTTATTCTCAGTTGCTTTCCAGCACTTCCTGATATTGTCAAGAGAATGACTGCCACAGTAAGGTCATTTTTATCAAGTTTAGATTATGCAGTTAAGTGGACCAGGAAGAATACATGAGAACTCTGACCTTCAAGTCTAGAGCACACTCCAGTAGTTAAAGGGCTGGCCAGGCCCTCCACTGTAAGGCCCACGTCCAGGTCTTTATAACTAGATGACTCACTTGAGCCTGAAAGTCAGATCCTCATCAAAAGTGTCTGTTTTTTCTCCTTCATGAAGACGTAAACCAAAATCCAAACCTGCTGTGGTCGAGTGGATTCCAACTCATAGAGACCCTATAAGACAGAGTAGAACTGCCCCATAGGGTTTTCAAGGCTGGAAATCTTTACAGAAACAGACTGCCACATCTTTTTCCCACAGAGCAGCTGGTAGTGCAAACCTCCGACCTTTTGGTTAGCAGCTGAGTGCTTTAACCACTGCAACTCCAGAGCTTCCTCATAAAGACATACCAGCAATAATTTATGTATGAATGCTTAAAGGATAAGCGAAGGATGAATGAGAAAATAATAAAGCTAGTGATGCTCCCCATTTCCCTTTTTTTACTAAAATAGGATGTCCTTGATCTTAAAAACCCTCAAGTGCAAAACCTACTCATCACAACGTGAGTTTCAGAGCTGTGTTAGCTTAGCCTCCTTGCCCTATGCAGTCATTTACCCAGTAGATGAGAATGGTTACAGAAGGATTAGGACTCTCCAAAGTAAATTATTTTGTTATTCTTAATAATCACAGGTATATAGTTTTTTTCCTCCAAGGAACTCAAAGCATCCAATTGACCTTATCTCACAAATACTTATTCTGCTTCTGAGAGGTGGTACATTTTAAATTTCTATTACATTTCTGTGGGAAAATTAAACCTAGAGATGTCAAATGGCTTCACTGAGGCATTTGACAGAGTGCCTGTGATACTTACAGATAAAATGGAGAAACAAATTCTAACAGATTGAATTTTAAAGTGCAGATTTTTTAAATCTTCATTAATTTCAATGAAGGTATCTGGAAGTTGTCAAAGGACTCTCTTCCAGAGACCTGTCCTGCTCACAGATTTTGTCGATTACTTGGGGGAGAATATCAAATATTTGATTATCAGGTTTCAGATGGTATATGCTGAGAGGAATAGAAAATACATTGTACAGTACAATCATGTTCCAAAAACATATTAACATCTTGAGACAATGACTAAAACCCACAAAATATTAGGAATGTAAGTTCCTGCTTTTGGGTAAAAAAAAAAAAAAAAGAAAGGAACAACTGTGAAATAACAGCTTGGAAAAGATTTAAGAGTTTACAGATTTTTATAACTTTAGTAATATGAATCCCCCATGTATCTTATCCTATTAAAAAATTTAGTGTGGTCTTGGACTGCATTCATATGTTTTTGATATTCCAAATAAAGAAGGTGTTAATTTGTTTGCAATCTGGCTTATCCAACATCATCTTAACAGGTTCATCTATACGATATGAAGACTCACTAGACATCTTGATACTGAATCTCCTGGAGAAGAGACTCAGACAAACCTGAGTTTATTCCAGAAAAGTGAACAGAATATGCTGAGGGAAGTAAACCCTATCCCATGCTGCAAACCTGATGGGGCTAGTAATATTTACCCTTAAGAATGAAGACTGAGGGAAAGCAAGGGAGTTTCTTCACTATTTCCCAGGAGGACTGAAATTAGGACTGACGTTTTGAAGTTATAGGGGACAGATTTTCATATGATATAATTTTTAACAATTCAGGAAGTCCAAAGATTAAATGCATCGCCTCTGTGGGTAGTGAGTTCTCCAAGGCTGCATCCAATTATTAGATGGGTGATTAAAGTAGCTAGTCTTTGAGGTCTTCTCCAAATCTGGGTCTTTAACTCTGTGGTTGTAGAGCTTTCTCAGGATCATATTGTATAAGTTTTCTCTGGCCAAAGATAATAAAATACATCATGAGCTCTTATGTTAAAGTATATAATTCCTAGTGAATCTGGACAATTGAAAATACAGAGATACAAGTTTATCTAACTAGTGGGTATAACAAGATATTTTATTAAACTGTTTTTCACCTCTAGAAAGGAAATAAATATACACCCACCATGGAAGCAAGATCTTTATGCCTATAAATGTTGATGCCGGTGTGCTCCAGCAGAATCATCTGATACCTCCTGCACTTCTCTACAACCATCCTGCAGATTAAATGGGAGGCCAAGAGGAACCCAGATATTCTTACTCTGAGTGGCTGGATTCTTCTTTCAGGCCAGTGTCAATTTTCTCACCGTATTCACAGTAAAATCATTATAAAGACCTCCTTACCAGATCCCTCAGGGGATTCTTTTTTTCTCTCCTGGACAGTATCTCCTTCTGAGGGTATGGATGGGGCCATTGATACACCTTTGGGCTTATTGACAGTGTACATATATATTTAAGCAAAGGAGAAAAGATTAGAATCTAGCTTTTAAATTCAGTCTTTTAGTTCCTAGCTATGAGAGAATAAAAATTCCCACTAACCAATAGAGAAAAAGAGAGGTTATAGACTAGAGAGATTGAAGGCAGCGAACCCCAATGAGCTGTGATTATTGTTAAATTCACTGATACATCATGGGTAGTATGGAGGTCCCCTTGGATAGTATAAGTCCTCATATTGTGCACCAGAAACATCCAGGGGAGCTTATTTAAATTCAGATTCACTGGTCCCACCTAGTGATTCTGACCTCCATCTTGAATTAGAGGTGAAGAAATTAAATTTTTGAAAAAAAAATCCAGATCTTCATGATGAAGTCTGATGAAAAATACACTTTGAGAGACACTGACCTAGAATATAACCCAGCAGTTCTTAAACTTCTTTGACTCAAAATTCTTTTTTATTCTTAAAAACTATTGAGAACCCCAAAGACTTTTTGTTTATGTGAATTACATCTATATTAGAAATGAAATGAATACTTAGAACTCTGGAAAAAATATTTCCTTATTAGTTCATTTAAACACAACAATAATGAACCCAATATTTTAAATTCAATTAACTAATAAAAAATTAATTATATTATCCAAAATAAAACAAAAAAATTAGTGAGAAGACAGATCTTGTTTTATATTCTTTGCACATTTCTCCTATGTCTGGCTTAATAGATCTCTGAATTCTGATATCTACTTCTGAATTAAATCTGGTAAAACATGTTGTTTTTGTTAAAGCATATGAAGAAAATCTGGCCTCATACACATATACAGTTGGACAATAGAAGAGTATTTCAATAATCTTTGCATTTATTGGTGGATGTTGTGCTTTGATTCTACACCAAAACTCAACAAGTGTCAGTTGTTTAAAGGTTAGCAACAATGGGGAATCTGAAGTAATCTCATAAACATTTTGTACCCTGTTACCTTAAAACCCATTGGTCTAGCATGAACTTTATGTGGCTATTTTACCAATAAATAATTTTGTAACAATATTTACTTATCATCTGAAAAATCTTATTATTTTTTTTTTTACTCATACAGACTTTCCAAACCTTGACACATTTTATTATAAATACCCTGATCTCATCAGAAACATCTTGAAGTATTGAAGGATTCCCCAATTGTAAATTTCATTTGAAAGCTTGAACTTTATACCTCGCAACAAATAATGCAACTTGTCTTCCCCAAATTAATTAGTTTACTTAGTTCATCTTGAGAGAGTAACTGCCAAATGCCTAAGTTCAATAATTGCAGTTTTTCTGTCAGTCATTCTTTAAAGAAAAAAAAAAAGGTATTCCATGAAAATGATGGCTAGATCAGCTTGCAACTCAGATAAGATCACACGTGCTTTTCCTCAAAATAACTGTTGCGCTTTAAAACAAAGTAGAAGTACTTTATACATATTTCTCACTTTATGACACAGATATCTAACAGGTATACTCTGGGGCTGAGACTTAGTAAAGATGAATAGTTTTTACTACTTCATTGAACAGCATTCTTAAGTAAAATTGACTTATGCTATTGTTTTTTTGTTTATACTGTGAATACATGGTAGTTTAGAATACAATAACACTAGAATATTTTGGTGGCACTGTGTTGACCCACACTAAGGTGACAGCAGTTCTTCCCACCACTGCTTTTGCATCATCTGTGCAAAATCAACAGAATGAAAAAAGCAATTAATATGTTAGTGTTATTATGGACTAGTTTTAATCTAGTAGATGCCTTGAAAGGGCCTTGGAGATCTCGAGGGGTCTGCAAAAATCACTTCATGGGCCTCTGGTGTGGGTTCATTAGTCCACTGTTCATCTACGAAGGTGATGAGGTTGAAGTAGATGATAATGCTAACAATTAAAACAGCAACTAACAATGAAAACAAAGCACAATGATATTGGATCTCAGAACATTTTTTGAGTTTTACATATACTTTGTTCAATTCTCACTAGAATTCTATGAGTTACACTCCATAATTATCCCATTTTTGCCAAGGGAGGGTATGGGGCTTAAAGAGGTTAATATACTTGCAAGAAGAAAGTATCACAAAGTTGTCAAGTGGCAAACAGAGAATTATCCTTCAGATAATTTCCTAGAAGTAAGGGAAACATGCAGTGCGGAAAAGGAATTACCCAGGAACTAAAACACAGGGAGGGCATCTAAGATGATCCACCAACAGGACTAGCGTATAGAAATGGGTCAGGGTTATGCCTGCCCGGATAAGCACTACCAGCCTGTCCCAACTATACTTGTTGTTAGGTGCTGTCCAGTTGGCTCCAACTCATAGTAACCCTCAATGATAATTAGGGTTAAATTATCTTAAGGTAGGTAATGCCTACTGTATAAACATCTATCTCTATTCTTTTGTCATTTCCATTTTATCTTAGTTTGGTTGAGTACACTTCACCAAAACTATTCATTTAGTCTTCTTAAGTTGCCTGCTTTGCAGATGATGTCTTACAATGAATTTTACCAACAGTCACTGCCAACTCATTCAGCCATGTAAAAAAGGGACACATTTATGTGTCTGTTCAAATAAACTGGAGAAGAGGCCTTGTTGCTACACACTGAAAGAAAATACATACTATATCAGAAACTTTGTGTGATTCCAGGCAATCTAGAGCCTAAGTGGTTCATGGGCATTGTTACCATCATTAGAGAGGCCTAGAACATACACAAATGCCCATAGTCTTTTCAAATATTTTAACAACCGTTTTGCAGCTAAAATTGTTTTCCTTTCCGTATCTTTTGATGTTTTGTTTCTCAAGGAGAATTAGAATTCAGGTTTAATTAACATTTATTCACCACCTCTGCTATGTTCATGCTACCTTTAACCCTTTCCTATCTCACACCTCCTTTGAGGCTATCTATGTCCAGTGATTCCCACTTTGACTATATTGACATATCTTGTTTTATGAAGAACCTGAAGCTCAGAGAAGTTGAGGCACTGGCTCAAGGTTATGCAGATCTTACCTTGTGTTTTAGTCCAAGCCCTCTGACACCAAATCTGAGGATATATAAGAACAGAATGAAAGAGAAAAATGAATAGTATTCTGAATACTGGGTTTGCTTTAATCTTTGAAAACTATATAACATAGTTTACATAGGCCTGTGGTGTTTCTGTTCCACAGTGATTAAGACCTCGGCTGCTAACCAGAAGGCAGGAAGTTTGAATCCATCAGTCACTCCTTGGAAATTCTATGGGGCAGTTCCACTCTGTCCTATAGGCTCACTATGAGTTGGAACCAACTTGACAGCAACAGGTTTTACCGGTGGTGTTTCTGCAGGTAAGCTGCCTTAGAAGATTTTTATCAGCTGCTGCAGTCTGAAATTGATCGAACATGCAATCAAGATCCATTGATAATTACTGGCGATTGGAATGCAAAAGCTGGGAACAAAGAAGAAGGATCGGTAGCTGGAAAATATGGCCCTGGTGACAGAAACAATGCCAGAGATCGAATGATAGAATTTAGCAAGACCAACGACTTCTTCATTGCAAATACCTTCTTTCACCAACGTAAACGGCAACTATACACATGGACCTCACCAGATGGAACACACAGAAATCAAATTGACTACATCTGTGGAAAGAGACGATGGAAAAGCTCAATATCATCAGTCAGAACAAGGCCAGGGGCCGACTGTGGAACAGACCATCAATTGCTCATATGCAAGTTCAAGCTGAAACTGAAGAAATCAGAGCAAGTCCACGAGAGCCAAAATATGACCTTGAGTATATCCCACCTGAATTTAGAGACCATCTCGAGAATAGATTTGATGCACTGAACACTAGTGACTGAAGACCAGACAAGTTGTGGAATGACATCAAGGACATCATCTATGAAGAAAGCAAGAGGTCACTGAAAGACAGGAAAGAAAGAAAAGACCAAGATGGATGTCAGAAGAGACTCTGAAACTTGCTCTCAAACATTAAGCAGCTAAAGCAAAAGGAAGAACTGATGAAGTAAAAGAACTGAACAGAAGATTTCAAAGGGCATCTTGAGAAGACAAAGTGTTATAATAATATGTGCAAAGAACTGGAGATGGAAAACCAAAAGGGAAGAACACACTCGGCATTTCTCAAGCTGAAAGAACTGAAGAAAAAATTTAAGCCTTGAGTTGCAATAGTGAAGGATTCCATAGGGAAAATATTAAACGACGCAGGAAGCGTCAAAAGAAGGTGGAAGGAATACACAGAGTCATTATACCAAAAATAGTTAGTTGATATTTAGCCATTTCAAGAGATGGCATATGATCAGGAACTGATGGTACTGAAGGAAGAAGTCCAAGCTGCTCTGAAGGCATTGGCGAAAAACAAGGCTCCAGGAATTGATGGAATATCAATTGAGATGTTTCAACAAACAGAAGCAGTGCTGGAGGTGCTCTCTCATGTAAGCCAAGAAATATGGAAGACAGCTTCCTGGCCACTGACTGGAATAGATCTATATTTATGCCTATTCCCAAGAAAGGTGATCCAACTGAATGTGGAAATTATAGAACAGTATCATTAATAACACACACAAGCAAAATTTTGCTGAAGATAATTAAAAAACGGCTGCAGCAGTATGTCAACACGGAACTGCCAGAAATTCAGGCCAGTTTCAGAACAGGATGTGAAACCAGGGATATCATTGCTGATGTCAGATGGATCCTGGCTGAAAGCAGAGAATACCAGAAGGATGTTTACCTGTGTTTTACTGACTCTGCAAATGCATTTGACTGTGTGGATCATAACAAACTATGGATAACATTGGGAAGAATGGGAATTCCAGAACAGTTAATTGTGCTGATGAGAAACCTTTACATAGATCAAGAGGCAGTTGTTCAGACAGAACAAGGGGATACTGATTGGTTTAAAGTTAGGAAAGGTGTGTGGCAGGGCTGTATTCTTCCACACCTATTCAATAATACGAGAAGCTGGACTATATGAAGAACAGGACAACAGGACTGGAGGAAGACTCATTAGTAATGTGCGTTATGCAGACGACACAACCTTGCTTGCTGAAAGTGAAGAGGACTTGAAGCGCTTACTAATGAAGATCAAAGACCACGGCCTTCAGTATGGATTGCACCTCAACATAAAGAAAACGAAAATCCTCACAACTGGACCAATGAGCAATGTCATGATAAATGGAGAAAAAATTGAAGTTGTCAAGGATTTTATTTTACTTGGATCCACAATCAACAGCCATGGAAGCAGCAGTCAAGAAATCAAAAGACGCATTGCATTGGTAAATCTGCTGCAAAGGACCTCTTCAAAGTGTTGCAGAGCAAAGATGTCACCCTGAAGACTAAGGTGTGCCTGACCCAAGCCATGGTATTTGCAATCACATCATATGGATGTGAAAGCTGGACAATGAATAAGGAAGACTGAAGAATTGACGCCTTCGAATTGTGGTGTTGGCGAAGAATAGTGAATATACCATGGACTGCCAAAAGAACGAACAAATCTGTCTTGGAAGAAGTACAACCAGAATGCTCCTTAGAAGCAAGGATGGTGAGACTGCATCTTACATACTTTGGACATGTTGTCAGGCGGGATCAGTCTCTGGAGAAGGACATCATGTTTGGCAGAATACAGGGTCAGTGGAAAAGAGGAAAACCCTCAACAAGGTGGATTGACACAGTGGCTGCAACATTGAGTTCAAGCATAACAACAATTGTAAGGATGGCTCAGGACATGGCAGTGTTTCGTTATGTTGTGCATAGGGTCGCTATGAGTCGGAACCAACTCGACGGCACCTGACAACAACCATTCATTAGGGAATTCATGTTGTACAAATGCTGCCACTTCCTTCTATGCTTTACCTAAGTCAGCAATTTATCATGGTGCTCTTTTCCATTGAGCCCTGAGGTTGCTTCAATATTCTTCTCAACACAGGACTCCAGGCAGTCACTACCGATTGATCTCACTAAACAATTCAAGATGAAAGCTATTTTCTTCTCTGGTTTAAAGAAGTAATTCTTCACCACAGTGAACAACTCAGGTAGGACTATTGCTTTTAGGGAGATTTGCATATAGAAAAATCACCTTTGCAATCTACGTATGTTTATGATTACATAGATGTTTATTATTATAAAAAAAATATATAGTACGACATGATTTAAGAGGTAACTGAATGCCTACTCACACAGAGTGGGTAAATTTTTCATTACCAAGCAGCATCTGTGCCCTCTCATCAGAACCTAAATGCAGCCACTTGTTTTTCTTCTATGCCCTTCAGTAAGTCAATGAAGGTGAGAGCCAGAGCTCTATACCACTGGGATCCAAAGAACATGAGTCATACACACCTGAGCACTATGAGCTCCAGCCCAGACACCATCTTTTGCTCAGTCATCAGCCCTTGCCTGCATATTCAAAAAAGGAAAGGACAGAGTTGAAGTCTTGCATGAGTTCCCCAGAAGAAATCCCTCAGCAATACTAACTGTACTCTTAATCAACTGCCAAAGTCCCTTGGGCTACTCAGAAAAGTTAGGCAGGGTCTGAAGATAAACCTCTAATAAAAATTAAGGTGATTATTCATTGCAGTACAAAAGGAGAATCAGAGAATCTACATTTTCTGGTAGGCAGCAGGGAATTGTACAACCTAACAGCTGTGTGCTAACATCGAAACGGTCCCCTGGGTGCTTTCAAGCCTCAATCAGGACGGTGATAAGGGAGCTGTATTGGAAATGTGGCGCTTCTGATGGCTCAGGTGAGCTAGTCATAACCAAAAACATCACACTTCAAAGGGATGCCTGCATTAAGAAAAACACAACAAAAAAGGGGAAGAGAGAGGGAGGCCTCCCGCCACCAACTCTGTCATGGAGGCTCTCCTTATCATTCCACTCCAGTCCCTGTGATTATGAGGAGGGAGTGAAAGCATCCTCTAATCAGGGCAGTGTGGGGTGCTATTCACAAGCTCATAACTGGCAGTAAAACAGAAAGGCCCGTGTCTGCTCTGCTGAGTAATTTCCACACTGAGGCCCTGAGCAGAGATGTTGTGTCATTTGTAACATCTGCCTTGGCATCCAGGAGCCAAAGTAAGCTAGTTAGGGAGCTGCATGGCTCCTTTCTCCCTCCTCTTATGACAAGTCTAAAGGACTCAAGGTTATTTATAAAGAAAACTAGTCAGAATTCTTCAGAGAGTTTTCAGTTTGATGCAGATGAGTCAGAAGGGTTTATTGGTGGCTGGGAAGACACTCTGGAATTTTACTTACCTAGGAAAGAGGGCAGAAGTAGCATCAGGTATGGATGGAGAAACCCTCAAGTATCCAAGCAAAAAAATGTAGATTAGAGGAGGGTATTCATAACACACGTCCCTCAGTGGTGTAAATGATTAACATGCTTGGCTGTCAACCTAAAGGTTGGAGGTTCGAGTCCACCGACATGCCTCAGAAGAAAGTTCTCGTGATCTACTTCTGAAAAATTAGCCACTGAAAACCCTATGGAGCATAGTTCTACTCTGACACACCTGGGGTCTTCATGAGTTAGAGTCAACTCAATGGCAACTGATCATAACTGCACTGGAGGGAGGATTCAGTCTTTGCCCCCTCATTAGTTTTCAGGTGTGCCACAATCTCTTAAACAGTGAGAAGGGACATTTTTTTCCTTTTGAGACTGTGCCTCCATGGTTTTGATGGGACCTGATACTGCTGGTAACTGCAATCTCTCTTGGCTTTTAAGTATAATCTTAATCTTTCCTTCCTACCCTAAAGCCCATGCCCTAGGCTAGTGCTTCTCACTCTTAAGGTGCATAATAATTACTTGGGGGTCTTGTTAAAATGAGGAATCCTGATTCTGAAAGGCTGTGTAGGGACTGAGTGTCTACAAGCTTCCAGGTGATGCTGATGCTGCTGGTTTACGGCACTCTCTGAGTAGCAAGGTACTACACAACTCGTTAACACCTTTCTAGGCTATGATAGGGTTTATTAAACACCCTTGACTTTTCTCTTTTCTTTCATTACTCTGACTTCTCTGCAAATAAATAAACCCCAAAACACAGTCATATACACCCCATCTTGCCAAGTAGTGAGTCTTAATACTCATACTGGATGGGAGAAATAGATCTATAAGGAGGATTCCACCAGTCTTGAATGGGTCTCGGTGGTTGCTTTTCAGAAGAATTTGAGGGTGAAGCAAAGCTCCAACATATACACAAGCCGTATACCTGTGCGACTGATTGCATATTCAGAGAGTCCAGAGAAATTGCAAAGTAGAAATATGGAACAACTTTGCACTTAGGAAGTGTGTCCAAGTAACACAAGGCATTTTTCAAGATTAAAATCCCCTTTCATTATCACTTTCCTTGGTCTTGAACTCTATCATAATTAAAAAAAAAAAAATTAGTGACTCTAAATTGATAGTTTTTTTGGTGCAAAGCTCTGAAATAGGCCATAGGGAACGTGAAGGAGACATGTGGTATAAGTTTATGGACCTGCTGAGGGTTTGGGGAATGCAATATCTAATGTACAATTTTTGTTTGCCATATTTCTGTTATTTTCCTACAGAATTTCCACAGGGCAGTTATTCTTTCAGCAACTCCTAAAAGACTGGCTACATAACAGCCAATGCTCTACTGAAAATTTACTGCACCAGAGTTGCCAAATAGTAGTAAAGTTAATCACATTTATACCAAGGATCCCATACTGAAGTGGTTTTAAACTTTTCCACTGCCCTGCTACATCCAAAGTACTCTGTGTTAATTGAGCATGGGTTCTGCCTCACAGCCTCTCTGAGAGGTTCATCAGTATTCCTCTTTCCATTTTACAGATGGGAGAACTGGGCAGAGAGAGGTTAAGTGACTGCCCAGAGCAAAAGCTGGAATCAGGAACTATGTCTCTGCCCTCTCCTCTCATCTTTAACCAATGGAGGCATTCTGGCTCTGTGAGGCCGACTTCCTGCATGTGCCAGGCCTGCCAACCACTTTAACAACCTGTGACAGACAAGTCATTATGAGCTGCTATGTGGGGAAAAGAAAATATAAGCCAGATTCTCATTCTATATAACCCTAGGGGAACTTTAAATCGCCAGATGTCAATCTGGAACCTTTCCTGAGTGCTACAGCTCTCACGCACAGATGGGAAATCTTGGTTTTCTATACAAGATTGGACGTTCAGGACACACTCAGGGAAGACCTCAAATCCAGAAAGCAGAAATGGAATTCAGCTCTCCAGGGCTTAAAAGTGGCCCTTTGGAATACATCATTTAACCTTTCCGGACTCCACATTTTGTCTCAAAAGAGAGGGAATAGTTGGCTCATTTGTGTGTGAGTCCAAGTATTGTGCTGGAAAGAGAATGGGCCTTGTTATCAGGTAAACTTGGATTTGTATCTTGTCCCACCTCTCATTAACTGTGTGACACTGGGCATAGTTATCCAACCTTTCTGGGTCTCTCAATTTTACAAACTTAAAAGATGTCAGAAGCAATTTTCACAATGATGTTGTGACACTTGAATGTGACCACATAACTAAAACATCCCTACTTCATAATAGGCACTCAAGGGATGTGAGTCTTAGTTCTCATATTTTTTGTTGCTATTCATGAGTAAAGTATCTCGGAAATACTTGGTAAAGAGAAATAATGCTGACGTATTAATCCTATTTTAATAAGTATTCATTCTGGGTCAAAAATATATCAACAAGTTATCTCATAAAGAAGCAAGGTAATTGAGATAAATTAACTGGAAAAATGAAATACTAAAAAGGGGTTAGTTAATTGTCCTCAAATAAATGAACTGTTTTCTTTCAATAAATTATGGTTTCCTATTAGTTTTCACCTCTGCTGAAAGACACAGTGAAAAGAAATGTGTTCAGAATAAAGTAATGCAAAAGGAAAGCTTCCTAATAATAATGGCAAAAATCTGGAATATTTTTATAGGAGATAACATCCAGAGGCTTATGCAAAAACAGGTATGATCTCATTTTAGGCCAACAGAGTCAATGAAAATCTGCAATTACACAGACATTCCTAAAATAATATGTGATAAATATGGGAAACTGTTCAATTAATTAGAAACCTATTACTAAGAGGAAAGGAGTCATACAGACACCCCGATATGGAGGGGAGCGGACAAGAGTTAATATCCTGTGTTTGTCTATAACTACCTGTTGGACCTTAGATAAGCTACATGTTTGGTTCTCAGTCTCCTTATGTGTAATGGGACTGTTAGGTTAACTTATTTCGAAGACCACTTTAAGTAGTTGGTATCTGTCTGATCTAAAATTTGTCTGGAATTACAAAAATCATAGGGGATGTGAGAAGAGGTATGTCTTCAGTACAAATTTCCATCTATCAAAAATGACCCAACCACTCTTCAGCCAAAAAGCTAGATGATAGACTCCAGGTCATGGTGTACATAGCACAGTTCATCCATGCCTGCCACATTAGTGTTCAATAAATATTTTTTCTGAATAAACGAGTGTACAAACAGATAATCCCAGCCATTTGATCTACAATTCATTCAACAAACCTACTATATATCGGGAGCCCTGGTGCCGCAGTGGTTAAGACCTCAGGCTGCTAACCAAAAGGTCAGCAGTTCGAATCCACCAGCTGCTCCTTGGGAACCCCACAGGGCAGTTCTACCCTGTCCTATAGGGTCACTATAAGTTTGAATTGACTTGATAGCAAAGGTTTTTTGTTTTTTTTTTTTTAAACAGGTTACTATATATCAGGCAGTAAACCTATTATTTGCAATGGCATTTGAATATGATGTCTGCACTGAATTTAATTCTTTAAAAGTAATTTACCTATGTTAGATTTGGATGTTCCCAACAGTTTCAAAGGTGAATGAAAGAAGAATTTACTAACCTTGGTCTGAAAGTTTGTCCCTTCTGTGGCAGATACTCTCTGGGAGTGAGCTGGGAGGAACAGGAGAATTAGGAAAATTCTGAGAGGAAAGCAGTGGAGAAAGTCATATTACCTATGTCACTTGGAGAGAAATACGAGGTTTCTTTTGCATGTAGACTTTATTAATGAATAATCACTAAATTGCTTAGAATTCTATCTCTGTTGAAAAGCTAAAATGGATAAGGTTGAGCAGGAAAGATGTCCAAAAATAAATTTTCTTGGGGTTTTAACTTGCAGATTAATTTTCGAATGTTTTGACTCAGAGAACTCAGAAAGCAAAGTCATAGAACAAGTAGGTGTTTGGAGCATCATTTCGGTGGGTGAGTGAGTCATACCGTAGGTTTCTTTCAAATGGTATTGTCACAGTGTCTGCTTAAGTTATCTGATCCAAGCTTTAAAAAGAAACATATCAAGTCTTCTTTTCAGAAAGGAGACCCTAAGGAGTTTAACAGAAATTATGGTTTCATCAACACCGCTACAAGTCTTACTGCCACCAGTACTAATTACAGTAGCTCTCAAACTTGAACCCTTCTTCAATTTAAGACTTCAAGAATACCCAAAGCTAAACAATGGAAATCCAACAATGATGTGGGCTTTGTGCTCTCATTTTAATGTGTACTCATTTTAAAATGCATTATATAAGAGGGAGAATCCTTATCTGGAACTACAGTTTTGAACACACTGTAGGTCTTAAATTAGATCTCTCTTTAAAGCTTAGTAACAGAAAGGTAGATAGAAATACAGATACAGTCAATGTCATATTCTGGTGATAGTGCTTCATGCTTTTTGTATAAGATAAGCATAAACTGAAATACTATAAATACAGCTGTTTTTATTTGGGGAAGCAATGTCCACCGCTGAGAACATTTTCCTAAGATTTATTCCTAGGAATTAAGCCTATATAGGAAGCCAGGTTGACTCTACCCAGGATGAAAATATTTCCCCTCCTGAGAGAAATTATCTCCTTTAATCATGGTACTCTTGAAGGTATAATTGTAGCTAACGCTAAAAAAACAAATAGTCCTTCATCTGAAATTTACAATAACGTTGTTTAGCTTTTTTCCTTCCTTTAGGACATCATATCCTGCTGTCCATATGATTCTTGTTGTAACTACCATGTTCTATATCATCATGCAGATGGTCATCAAAAAAAGAGAAAGACCCTCAATGAGATGGGTTGATATAGCAGCTGCAACAATAGGCTCAAACATAGCAATGATTGTGAGGATGGCACAGGACCTGGGAGCATTTTGTTCTGTTGTACCTGGGGTCTCTGTGACTCAGAACCAACCCAACGGGATCTAACAACAAAAACATATGCATCATCTCTCTATTGGTCTGCGATTCCTATTACTCATTATTTGTTGAAATTTATTATCTAATAGCCTGATTTAGAAAAAGATTTTCAATACCTACGTGATGAATCCCATGAACCTGTTAATTTGTCATACTGTGGTGACTTGTGTGTTGCAGTGATGCTGGCATATAAGATTGCCACCAGGATTTCAAATATAGCTATGCTACCAGGATTTCAAACACCAGGAGGGTCACCCATGGTGGACGGGTTTCAACAGAGCTTTCAGACTAAGACAGACTAGGAAGAAGGACCTGGGGATCTAATTTTGAAAAACTGGCCAGTGAAAACCTAATGAATATCAGTGGAACCTTGTCTGATACGGTGCCAGAAGATGAGCCCCTAGAGTAAGAAGGAACTCAAAATACGACTGGGAAAGAGCTGCTTCCTCAAAGTAGAGTCAACCTCAATGACATTCATGGACTAGAGCTTTCAGAACCCACATTCACTGAGGTGCCACAACTCAAAATGAGAAGATACAGCTGCAAACATCCATTAATGATTGGAACATGAAATGTACAAAGTATGAATCTAGGAAAATTTGAAGTTGTCAAAAAGGAAATGGACCACATAAAAATTGATATCCTAGGCATTACCAAAAAAAAAAAGAAAAAAACAGAAACAAAAAAAAGACCTATTGCTGTGGAGTCAATTCAGACTCATAGTGACCTGATAGTACAGAGTAGAACTGCCCCATATGGTTTCCAAGAAGTGACTAGTGGATTCGAACTGCCAGCCTTTTGATTAGCAGCTGAACTCTTGACCATTGTGCCACCAGGCCTCCATCCTAGGCATTAGTGAGCTGAAATGGACTGGTATTGTCCATTTTGAATCAGACAATCTTATAGTCTGCTACACTGGGAACGACAAATTAAAGAGAAAAGAACATTTCAAAATCTTTCCTGAAGTACAATGCTGTCAGTGATAGGATAATATCCATACACCTACAAGGAAGGCCATTTAATATGACTGTTATTCAAATTTATGAACCAACCACTAATGCCAATTATGAACAAATTGTAGATTTTACCAACATCTGGGGTCTGAAATTGATCAAACACGTATCAAGATGAATTGATAATTACTGGTGATTAGAATGTGAAACTTGGAAACAAAGAAGGTTCTGTAGTTGGAAAATGTGGACTTGGTAATAGAAATGTTGCAGAGATCACATGACAGAATTTTGTAAGACCAATGACTTCTTCATTGCAAATACCCTTTTTCAATAACATAAGCAGCAACTATACATGTGGGCCAAGCCAGATGGGATACTAAAAAATCAAATCAACTACATCTGTGGAAATTGCTGATGGAGAAGCTCAATATCATCACTCAAAAAAGGCCAGGGGCTGAATGCAGAATAGGCCATCAATTGTTCATATGCAAATTCAAGTCGAAGCTGAAAAAAATTAAAATGAGTCCACAAAAGCAAAAGTAAGACCCTGAGTATATGCCAGCTGAATTTAGAGACCATCTCAAGAACAGATTTGATGCATCGAACACTAACGACCAAAGACCTAGCAAGTTGTGGGAAGACATCAAGTACATCATTCATTAAGAAAGCAAAAGGTCATTAAAAAGGCAGTAAAGGAAGAAAAATGGATGTCAGAAGAGACCCTGAAACTTGCTCTTGAACGTACAGCAGCTTAAGCAAACAGAAGAAATGATGAAGTAAAAGAGCTGAACAAAGATTTCAAAGAGTGGCTCGAGAAGACAAAGTAGTGTATTATAATGACATGTGCAAAGGCCTGGAGTTAGAAAACCAAAAGTGAAGAATATGCTTGGCATTTCTCAAGCTGAAAGACTGAAGAAAAAATTCAAGTCTCTAGTTGCAATAGTGAAGGATTCTATGGAAAAAAATATTGAATGACACAGGAAGTATCAAAAGAAGATGGGAGGAATATACAGAGCCACTGTACCAAAAAGAATTCATCTGTGTTCAGCCATTTTAGGAGTTAGCATATGATCAAGAACCGATGGTACTGAAGGAAGAAGTCCAAGCTGCACTGAAGGCATTGGCAAAAAAACAAGGTTCCAGGAATTGACGGAATACCAATTGAGATGTTTCAACAAATGTATGTAGCACTGGAGATGATCACATGTCTGTGTCAAGACATTTGGAAGACAGCTACCTGGCCAACCAACTGGAAGAGATCCACGTTTCCGCCCATTCCAAAGAAAGGTAATCCAGTGGAATGAAGAAATTATTGAACAATGTCACATGCAAGTAAAATTTTGGGGAAAATCACTCAAAGGCAGTTGTAGCAGTACATCGACAGGGAACTGCCAGAAGCTCAAGCTGAATTCAGAAGAGGATGTAGAATGACGGATACCATTGCTGATGTTGATGGATCTTAGCTGAAAGCAGAGAATACCAGAAAGGTGTTTATCTGTGTTTCATCGACTATGCAAAGGCATTTGACTGTGTGGATCATAATGATTATGGATAACATTGCAAAGAATGGCAATTCCAGAACACTTAATTGTGCTCATGAGGAACCTTTACATAGATCAAGAGGCAGTTGTTTGAATAGAACAAGGGGATACAGCATGGTTTAAAGTCAGGAAAGATGTGTGTCAGGGTTGTATCCTTTCACCATATTTATATAATCTGTATACTGAGCAAATAATCTGAGAAGTTGGGCTATATAAAGAAGAACACGGTATCAGAATTGGAGGAAGGCTCATTAAGAACCTGCATTATGCAGATGACACAACCTTGCTTGCTGAAAGTGAAGAGGACTTGAAGCACTTACTGCTGAAGATCAAAGTCTACAGCCTTCAGTATGGGTTGCACCTCAACATAAAGAAACAAAAATCCTCACAACTGGATCAATAAGCAACACCATAATAAACAGAAAAAAGATTGAAATTGTAAAGGATTTTATTTTACTTGGATCCACAATCAATGCCCATGGAAGCAGCAGTCAAGAAATCAAATGAGGTATTACATTGGGCAAATCTGCTGCAAAAGACCTCCTTAAAGTATTAAAAACCAAAGATGTCATTTTGAGGGCTGAGGTGCTCCTGACCCAAACCATGATATTTTCAATCACATCATATGCATGCAAAAGCTGGACAATGAATAAGGAAGACTGAAGAAGAATTGATGCCTTTGAATTGTGGTGTTGGTGAAGAATATTGAATATACCATGGACTGCCAGAATAACGAACAAATCTGTCTTGGAAGACATACAGCCAGAATGCTCCTTGGAAGTGAGCATGGTGAGACTTCCTCTCTAGAACTTTGGTCATTTTATCAGGAAGGAGTAGTTCCTGGGGAAAGACTTCATGCTTCGTAAAGTAGAGGGTCAGCAAAAAAGAGGAAGACCCTCAATGTGATGGATTGACACAATGGTTGCAACAATGGGCTCAAGCATAACAACAACGTGTGTTGAAAAAGTACTTTACCTCTTTTCACTTCTACAATTGATTTTAATTATATAGGTAATAAAGCATTACAAATAGTTTAGAATGTAGAAGTAATAATCACCCTAACCAGCAACTGTTAATATATAGGAGGAAAAAACAAAATCTAAAATTCAATATCATTTTAGATTTTCAGGGAGACAACATAAAATTATATTCAAAGCTGTCTTTAAAAATATTTCCTATATTTAAATTTCCTTAAAAGCCATAACACTTCATCAAGATGTCCTAAGTGGGTAAGATGATTTCATTTAGCAGATGAGGAATGAGAAAGAGAGCATTATACAACTATTCCAATAATAATGAATGGATTAGATTTAAAATGACCCTTACAGTTGAGGCTCAAATGGCTGTGACACACTTTTGTTGGTTGGGCTGGGAATGGGTTTGGAATTGTTTCCTTTATCAAAATGTTATACTGAAAATTGCCTAGAAAATATTTTCTAAATTGTACACCTGATGAAAATTCTTTGAGGAATGTGTCTGTTTTTATCAGACCCCAATTTTCCAAGGTGAATATAAGAATAAAATTTTCCAACCAACCTCTAGACTATTAGACTTGAGATTCATAACCATGTCACTTTCTATATCCTGACAGGTGATACCACAAGGTGCTTTTTTCTGGAAAGAAATATATTGCATGGGCAATATAAGCAAATGTGATCTGATTTTTCAATTTTATTAATTTAGGAGTTGATGTAAAAGTAGTGGATATTTTAAGATCAGTGGTAACTTTGGTATTTTAAAACAACATTGTTTTTGTGTTGCTGTTCTTACAGTCCTAAATGAAATGAAGATATAATCTCCAAATGAAATTTTAATGTTCCACTTGTCCACAGCATTGTGGTTACTGTAAACAAAACAGCTATGATTTCTACCCTCCTGGAATTTGTGAAGACTTCAAGGTTGGTTTAGGACTCACAATGACCCTTCCATTTCATATCAAATGGTTGAGCCTCACGTTGTCTGTCAGTATTAGGAATAGATTTGGTCATTTTAAACCAGCACAAGCCTGATTAACCCAGAAAAGGTCAAGGAAGAGAAATATATATATGTACTTTTTTTTCCTGCCTGAAAGTATTTGATTAAAAAAAAAAAAGTGTTTCTACACAATGCTCATGACAAATTCATTCAAAGTGGAAAAAAAAAAATCATTCAACTAACCCATTTTGGATAGTTTGGAAGGAGTGGAGAGTAGGTCAGTTACTGGTGGGAGTGAATTTGCAGAGCTAGAATTACTTTTTGTTAGAATACCTTTTCGCCAGATCTCCATTAAAAATAGCCATCTTTTTTCTTACACCAACAATACCCAAAATCTAGGGAAACTGGTCCTTAGTCAGGCGAGAAAGCCTTTCCAGTGAAACTAATTCCCCAGATCAAATCTGTTCAAAAAGTTTTTTGAGGATTCTGAATTCAAGCTTAAACTGATGGCCTGTCTCCTCTTCCTGTTCCCTATACAAACTGCCACCAAGTTCAACATGTTTCCTCTTCACCTCATTATAGACAACCCCACACCTTCAGATTAGAGTATCCTTTTAGGAATTCCCTATAGTTCAATTCATATTGTTTGGGATGGCAACAAGTTAATCCCAAACCATCCATTATCCCATAAATGACCAATCTGTGACCTACTATGTGCCAAGTACTCTGCTAGGTATTGGGAATAAAGACATGGATGACACCTGGTCAAGAAAGTTCCAATCTACACCAATAGCAGTAACTGCAGTACAAGAGAATAGTCGCTACAGTCACGGAATAACCAAGGCATAGTTGGGTAGGAAACTACTGAAAGAGTCAGAAAAAACAAAGCGATACTTAATCCAAGTGGAGACCAAGCAGGACATAGCTTAAAAGGGCAGTGAAGACAATGGGAGCTCTATGTGTAGAAAGACAAATGAAACAGTATGGTGGGGCCTAAGGAATGGAATGTGATTCAGTTTGTTACAGGGCGGAAATGGTGGTGCCAGAGAGTTAGGCATGGAAGGCCGTGAGTAGAGTGGTGGTTATGAAAGACCCTGACTGGAGTGTAAAACACAGAAGGGCCTGACTGCTCTGCCAAAGTGCTTGATTCCATCCCATCAGTGATTGAATGCTATGGAGAATGTCTGGCTCAGATTTCCACTTTAGAAAGGTCATTTTCATTGCTTGGGGGATGGACTGTAGGGAGGCAAGAACAGACACACAGATGACAGAAGGGTACAATTGTGTGGTAGCCATAATGGACAGCAGGGTCAAAGCAGTAATCAGAATAGTCTGAATTGGAGAGACCCAACAGAATTGGCTAGTTGATCATGGTATCCCTAGAAGTGAGATAGATGGGAAGTCCACTAAGTTCTTAATTGATCTCTATAAGCAGAAGAGTTCTAGGTTAAGTGAATGTAAGACTGACTTGAATCACCAAAACACAATCATGGCCTCTCAATCAATTCCCAACTATAAGCCAGTTTACAGAACCACAACTCCTTGAAAGAAAGGGAGGCTGGGTCCCCTTGAGGAAGGACCTCACCACGCTGCCAAAAATGTATACTGCTAATATCTTCCTTGCAGACTTCCCCAAAGAGACCTATGACCTTTGGTCAGGGTGACTATATATTAGGGAAAAAGAAATAATCAGACTTTGTGGGGTTTACTGGACATGCTTCTTAACTGACACTAATTCCAGGAGACTCTAAATATTATTTTGGTCCATTAGTCAGCGTAGGGCCTTATGGAGGTCAGGTGATCAACTGAGTTTTATCCCAAGTCCTTCTCACATACAGCTCAGTGGGTCCCTGAACCTATTCTTTAGTTATGCCCCCATTGCAGAATGAATAATTGGAATAGACACACTCAGCACCTAACAGAATCCCCAAAGAGCACTGAAACAAACTGCAGATGATCAAGGCAGGGTAGGGAGATGATGGGAAGATTTAAGAAATATTTTAGAAGTAGAATTGGTGAGACTTAGTGACAACCCAGGTGTGGTTGATGAAGTAGGAGGGCTCTAGGATGAAGCCCAGATTTCTGGCTTGGGAGCAGGGTATAAAAAGTGGATTTGGTCATGAATTACATTTTAGACTGACTGAATTTGTGTTGTCTGGAAAAATCCAGTTAGAGAAGTAAGTCCATTAGAGTATATTATACATGGGTCTGTAGCTCAAGTGAGGTCCAGGCCTGAATTAGACAATTCTGAGTCATCAGAATATAACCTAAATTGAAGTGTCTTTAATAGATTAAATGTGACAGACTAGAGGAGACATTTTAATTGCTAGGAGAGGAGGAAGGTACAGAACATGGGACACTGCTCCACTGTGAGGGTGATCTAGGACACTTCAGAGGTTGTTGCTGGGTAGTTCTCTGGTCCCTAGGCAGTTATTCTCACAACTGAGACAAAGCAGCAGACCGCTTCTTTGAGTTAGGGTAAACGTCTGAGGCTTAAAGGAGAGAGTGAAAGCCACAAGAAGATCAAAACCCTCTCTTAAAAAAAAGAAAAACATGCTCTAGAGTTCCATAGCTTAGCCAAGCTTGTCAATAAATAGACCTACTTGTTATCATGACATCCGAGGAAAAGTTCTCTTGAGTCTGGTTTTCCTAGTCTGGGGACTGGTGGGGCCAGGCATAGATTGCCCAGTAAGCAAGGTACACATGGGCTAAATTGTGCTTACCTAATAATCTGTAGTGCACAATTTCACCTACCAGGTGAAACTGTGCACTACAAGTTAGTAAGTAAACACAATGAAGCTCCTGCATACCTTGCTTACTGTGAGCTGGTGCATACCCTGTTTACTGGTTAACCCTCCCCTGGATGGAGCAACTCATTCTTATCATTTACAAGGCTAATTATAATTAGGCAGTTTCTGGCTCAAAATATCAACCCTAAAGACTGCTTCTTTATTATTCTACCATCATTTCTTTAAACCTAACCTGATTTTCAATCGACAAGAGTATCTGTCAAGAAAAAAAAAAAAACAAAAAAAACACCAACAATAGCAAAACACATGTTCCTAGGAGATACCACACTTTACAAGCTTACCATTAATTACCTGGATGTTACAGTGGCAAAGCACTGGATTTAAAATCAGAACATCTCACTTTGCTCTTCTGCCCTATACCTTACTAGATATGGGAGTAGGATAAGTCATTTTCCTTTTCTAGGCCTCTGTGCCCAAGCATACGTTATACGATAGGTTAGATGAGATGGTTTCTAAGATCCCTTCCAATTCTAAACATTCTGGAAGGAGTTGAACTGATAGCCAGATACAAATAAATATTTATTTACTAGCTCAGATATTCATTCATTTAGTTATTTATTCAATGAACATGTACTGAACACATAGTAGGAGTTTTAGGTATCTACAGATAAATAAGGAGCTCAGAGACCAGTGGAACTGAGATATGTACTTCTCTTTGGGTGAAAATGTATTTTCTCAAAAACTATTTCTCGAGGTTGTAGGTCTTTTTTTTTTTTTTTTCTTTATGAGTCAAGCTTGGCATGTAGGGTTAGAGGTCACTGGAGAGGAGCAAAAGCACTTATTGTCCGAAGTGATATCCTGAGAAAGTAATCTTGAAACTGGAGATGCTGAGGGTCACAGCATAACTGCACTTTGGGGGACTTTTAGCAAAGAGTAGTGCCAATAGATCTCAGTTAAAGAGGCATCCTGGTAACAGAGTGATCTAAAATAGCAAAATTCTACCTTTTAAAGGTAAAGTTAGAAGACAGACAAGCAAGGTACAAGAGAGAGATAACCATATAGTCCTGGGTTCTTTCTGTGGATGTGGAGCTATGCCTAGGAATATTCGTCCTAGATACATGGATCTCTCTACTATTTTAGGTGGTGGGTGGGGCCAGTGTGTACCTGCTGGAGCGACCTCAGTCTTTCCCAGACTCCTTCTTCTCCACCTGTTCTGTCAATTATATTTCCGGAAGATAAAAGGCAACTCTGTTTATTTCAGGAAAAGTAAGATTCAGGGGAAAGGAGTAAGTGATAAGAGGAATGAAGGTCAACTTTTCAACCTATAAAGATCTGACTGTGCAGTTAAGGTTGCTTTCTAATGGAAGTATTTCTCCTTTCCTGTACAATTGTTTCTTGCTGTCCATGATTTCTTCCTTCTTCATTTGGTAACAGAAGCCTATTTTTCTTTTATAAAACTACTTTTCCACCTTTTCATGTGGTTCTAATGGCTGTGCCCTCCTAGACTTCACCTTCGGCCAATGGGTGAGGCCATGATGTATGTTAAGCCAATCATACTTTCTTTCTTTGGCATTTAGAAGTGTCAAAGAAGGGTGATGGAAAATGGTTGGTGTGGAGTCTTTTCCACTGCAAAGCCCTGGAGAGAATGCCCCGTTGGCTGCCTTGGAGCGACTCTACCTTCAATTCTCTGACCTGTCCAATATTTTTTCGTTAAATTCCTCTTCCACTTATGCTAGTCTATCTAGGTTTTGCATAAGCATATTGGATCACTGGATCCAATGAGCCATTCTTATTCAAAGAAAGGTTAGGAAGTACATTTTGAAATAGACTTAGACGACAAAGAAAATGATCCTGGATCCCTTGTCCCTACTATTCGTAAGACAGAATGATGAAATTTGGACTACATGAAGGTCTCTTTTAATTGACAACTTCTTTGTGGCATCTCCGTTCTAAAGAGATCTTGTTTTCAGCAGTGAAAGCATAAAACCCTTTTAATGATACAGTACTTCTTTGGAGATTTCCACAGGCCCTTGTTCAGGTCCCAGTGCTACTGAGCAGATTGATTCGATTTGTCCCAGCCACTGTTTTCCAGCAGCTAAAGTAGAACTTCCAGAGTTTCTCTCAACTTCTGTTTTGGTTCTTGGATAAAGGGATTCCATTATCTTCTACCCTTTCTTCAGCCCTGTCTACAAGTCATTTGTTATGCTATAGCATTTCCTGAAATTTAGTGAATTCTTGAAAAGAAAGATTTAATCTTCTCAGGAGAAGCTGAAGAAGATTTATGAATGCCTATTCTTAACATGTCAAAATGTGGCTTGGCTGCTAAATTTACTGGGACCGCCTACACAGCTGAGGATTTCTGTGACTCTGCTGGAAATAATGGCTTTAGGAGGTAACCAAACAGCATTAGAGAAAAATATTTGAGAGAAAACAGATTTTTATGATGCAGAAGGGTTTCTTGTTTTACAAAAGAACATTACATTTTTAGGAGCTCATTAAGTTGTTTTCCCTTATGTTTGACCCCAAATTAGAGTTTGGGTTTCTTAATTTTCTCTTCTAAAATCATTGGCAAGATATTGGATAATGAGTTTTCAAGGCTTCAAACCACTACACAAAATGAAGTATTAATTCTTAAATATTTTTATGGAATAAATTGGATTTTGTTAGGTTGCTTTTTACAATCCCCCTCCTTTTTTTGTGCATAATCATTACAGGTAATTTAAAAATAAACATTTCTGCAAGTGAACCAATAGAAATATTTCACTGTCATTGAACAAAAAGCTAAAAAACTAATTACTGTAACTATTGAACATTCTTCTGTGGTACAAATTTCTTCTCTTTTTCCATATCTTTGTTCACTTTAACATCCACAATTTCTCCCCATATATATTGGCCTTCTTTTCCCCTCCATTTCACGGAGGAAAACGGTACTCTGTTACACAAATGTGCTCCCTCTTTACTTTGAAACTGCATTCAGTCAGTCCCCACAGATAGAATAGGTAATGAAATTCTATCCCTCAAGTGTGTGTAGACATATCAATCACTTTAAGTGGAAACAATCATTCCTCTGCCATTTGGAGCCAACATCTTTGAACACAGAAGCAGTATCCTTGGTTTCCATTACTAAAAATAGTTTTTCCATATAATGCTTAGGTTTACCTTCCAACTGCACTCCACAGAGGTCAAGAAAAGCAGATTTCCTGATAACATTTGATTTGAGCAAAGGGAGCGATAAAAGATGTGGTCTGTAATCTGGGTTTAGAGGAGACTGAAGATGTGGAGACCCGTGAAGATAATCTAGCTTCCCTGTGTGGCCATCCCATTGCCATTTCCTGACCTCCACCCAGGGTCGGTCAAGAAGTACAAAGGTTTATATTTCTTTCTCATCCTGTTGGTACCCAATCCTCCCAACTCCAATGTCCCCTACACCATCCAGCATTTTTTTTTTTTTTCTGTCCTATATAAGCAAAAAGCAGACAGAAAGATTTGGGGTTTGAGATGGTATCTTTTTCTCAAGAATCATCATTAGCTTTTGTCTGGGCTTAAGTATTTTAGGAAGCTGACCCCAGAGGATACAAAAAATAAGCATCAATCTCCTTTATTGCAACTGCCCTCGTCCTGTAGGCCTCCTCCACCTACCATAAACTTTAAAAACCAAGCATATTTAAAATGCTGCTGGCTAAAGGCATGCTGCTGATGAATGGGAGAAATACCACGTTAACATAACAGTCTAGTTACAGTGTGGCACTGCTCTCTTTACCAGGGGTATTGCTGTTGTGAAGCCAAGCAGCTCTCACTCTCAATCCCCAGACACAGAGCAGTATCAATGTAGAAATATTAAAGAGAAAATTAATAATTTATTTCAGAAATTCATTTGCAGCTGCACTTTGGTGAATTAATTACTTTTTGTCTTTCCCTGCTTACTCATTCCTCTTTCTTGCTAATGATAAAGTTGGAAATAGGAAGAGGAAGGAAATGGTGTTGGAAGAGGTGGGGATCTGGTACTTCTATGCAAGGAAGCAAAGAAGAAAGTGCTTTTATGTGGGTGCCCTAAGGGACCTGACAAGTGAAAAGATAAATTAAACTTAGTCCTATCGTCTCTACCCTAAAGGTAATAGGAAACCGTGCTACCATGTTATAAGTTTTACTTGGTATTATAGAAAAATATTATAGAGGAGGGGAAAATTGAAATCCAGCAAGCAAAAGTCCCAAGTTATTAAAATGACTAACCTGTTGTTTATCATTATGCCATTTATGCAGTTCACTTCCCTGTATGCTCATTAAAATAGGGTAGCCACACAAAATGATTGTACAATATTGCCCAAGTGTTATTTGGAACTTATGTACTGACTTCCAGAAGGATTGGGGGTAGGCATAGAAATTTTTGGATAAGACTTGCTTATCACAACTTGCCAGGTGACTCTACAGTGACATGGTGGTAAGGTTCAAATCGATAGTCATTTTACTCATTTTCTAAGCTAGAATAGAAAAATCCATCTAAGAAATGCCATTCACCAAACCCCAAACTGAGGCAAAGCAGACCCTTTCTTCCACATTTAAAACACTCGTGGAACAGAACGGCAGTTCCCATTATGCCCGTCCAAGCCACCATTTTAAAGCAAGCAAAACATTGTGCTTTTTAATATACCTTATCCTAAGTAGTCGTTTAATGGAAGAAATAACCTTTTTACTAATGAGATTTTGAAAAACAAATGAATGTATAAGCAAACACTGAATTTTCTCTAATAATCTTTTTACTCTGGCACAGGATCCATAGCCATTTGAGCACCAAATGATCCCCTCCGGGATAAACAATTTCCATGGGTGCAATTGGGTACTCTGGTATGTGTATCAGCAGAAAGGAGGAGAGATAAGGGAGACCATGGAGAGAATTCATTGCTTAATTTTAGGCAAAAGATCAGAGACAGGGACAGGAAGAGAAGGAACTACAGGGAGGGAAGACATCAAGAGCTGATGCTAATGATGTCAGGGGTAGATATTCCTCTGTCTTGCTCTGTACAAACTATCACGAGGAGGCTCATTGAATCTTCTGTGATAAGCTGTCTGGCTCACATCATAGACTATGTCCCAACTGTTATAAAGAGTCATTTGAGACTGCTTTTACATGACCTAATGTGATTAGAGAGGCACCCTAGTGACACAATGGTTAAAGTGCTCAGCTGTTAACTGAAAGGTCAGAGATTCGAACCTACCAGCTGCTCAGCAGAAGGAAGATGTGGGATTCTGCTTCCATAAAGGTTTACAACCTTGGAGACCCTATGGCGCAGTTCTACTCTGTCGTATAGGGTTACTATCAGTCGGAATTGACTCAAGGGCAGTGGGTTTGGTGTTTGGTTTTTGGAATGTGATTAGGACTCATCGGCTAATTTCAAATTTGTTTTCTGAAGGATGAAATGGGTCAACACCAACTGAAAATGTACTTTATGTAGTCTGACCTCTGAGCAAGGAAGTAAAACTTTTGATACTTAGTGTCTTTCAACGCTGTAGTTTGTGAGAATGTAATTCAACATACCATTTTATGACTCTCTCCTTGGATTTCTACAGTATGTGTAATAAGTAACCAAAGTGATCATTCCTCAGTGCCTTGGTGGGAAAGGTTTTCTCTCCCAACACAGAAAACATTTTGGATCAGTTGAGCATAGAATTATGCCAATATTTGTTTATGTAGCTGTTGTAACTTGAAAGAGACCCATCCGAAGGAGAAATCTATTCAATATCTTCAAGTTGCTAACAACCTCCATACATTCAATACTTATCAACTTCCATTGGCTATGACGGCCCACTTACTCTCCTAAATTCCCTAGAAATTCTTCATTTGAAAATTGACCAAGTGCTAGCTAGTCATTTTCTATAATAAAAAATTGAAAATCTGTATCTAAGATATACTGTTGCCATCTCAAACTAACGTAACTTATCGTTTGAGGAGTTGATAAAAATAGTTTGTGTGTGTGCTTGTTTTATGTTGTGGGTGTTCAAAGGGTTTCTGCTAACTAGAATAATCAATCAGAAATTCCCCTAACAGCCCCTGGCAAGTGGTTGCATCAACAGCTGGAAATTTGGTAGACATCTTTCCTTCCTAATCCCTTCAGCAAGAACATTTAAAACACTATTATGATTGGCTTTAAAGGATCTTGTGCTTATGAAAAACTACCCTGCTTCTGTTTTATGCATTCAAAATTTGTCTCCTGCCAGACTCTTCGCACAGCCCTGAAAGCGCCTGGAGGCTTTTGACTACCTAGTACTGCCCCCATGTGGGCCAAACGTGTCACTCTTACAAAGAGCTAACTGCTTTCCATTTTTAACATTAGCAGAAGGAGGTTAAAAAAAAAAAAAAAAAAGATTTTTAATAGTTTTTATTCTATATACTGACCCAAAATTCAAGTAAAATAGAACTATTTTCTTGTCTCTAAGTTAGTCAGAAAAGGGACCTAGGCCAGTACGTCTGGAAATAAAGAACAAAGAAGAAGGGATAGGGAAATGCGGGCCAATGTTCTCTCTCACCTGGGATTCTCGTTTTTCTCCACCCAGAAGGTCAAATCTCGGCTGAATCAGTATGCAGATCACATAGACAGCAACTACCGTTCCAGACTAGGGAACGTGCTAATTGGCTCACCCGCCAAAGTACTGGGATACCAGTTGTCTGACACACAGCCTCTGAGGGAGGCAAGGCTTTAATGTAGGACAAAACGTTCCGCCACTCTTCACGGTCACCTATTCCGGCTTCTAGTAAGCAGTCCGGCCATACTCATAATTATTTCCTCCTTACTAGGGTTATGTGTACATTTGGAATTTTAGAATGCCATCAGGTGAAGAAGTACTGAAAATGAAAGCCACGGCCCTTCAGGCGTCTTTGCTTATGCATTTCTCCTGTAGTCTTCCAAACCATGCTCTAAACACTGTAGTGCATTAAAAGGTAGATTGGACACTCAGCGTCGGTAGCAGTAACACCCTTTAAGTCTGTTCTTAGCACTGAGATTATGGTTAATGCTCTAGTCCTATACCAGCCGGTACAGTATAAGAAACAGCCCCTTGTGACTTGCATATAATTCCTTTTACTATTGCCTCCTGATTCCAACGCATAGACTATTTAGCTCTTTTCTGAGATTGCGTGTGGAGAAGATCAAACACTGTAAAGAAGGAGGGTAACATTTCATGAGAAACAGTGTCTGCCTTGTTCTAGGAAGCCATAATATCCCTGGAGCTCTCTCTGAAAAAGGAGCTGTCTTCCCGAATCATGTGGTGCCCATGGAGGCTGATGCAATCAAAATAGGAATAAACGGCCACCATCAGAGTTGTTGATCAACTCTGAGAACTTCCCCTGGCTAATGAGAAGGAGGTCTCTCATGCTTGCCCTGCCTAATGTCGCTCATTAAATGAATACTTATTAAATATTCAGATAATGGTGGTAGGCATAACAGTGGTAATGATAATCGCATGATGACAACGATAAAGGAAGAAAGTATCTTTGAACTCAGGTTTTATCTTGCTGAATCAAGTCAAAGAGATTACAGTTCTGCCATGAGCCATGTGCAGAATACATAAAGATTATTTACACATTCTGTTGCCTTATAACCCTTTTAATAAACTAAGAATGATAGCCTAGAACAGTTCCTGGGATTACCTGAACACACAGAAAAGCCACCAAGTCCCAGGTAACACAGATACTTTTTCCAGATTTGGCTTTGTATTTTGACCTGAAACTAGCAAGGAAAAACTCTGTCTCAGCATCGTAATTTATGTTCTGCTTCAGTTCCTTATTTATGATACTTAGATTTTTAGGTCAAATACCCTTGTGGAGCCAACCACCTTATATTAAAGAGAGCCTTCAACCGCAACTAAATGACACTGGATTTCTTTCTTTCTTTCTTTCTTTTAACAGGTTTGCAGCTGAAAATTTTTTCTTGCTTGTTTTTTCAACTTTTATGTTTGTTGTTTGTCAGAGACTCCAAGTTTGGGGGAGTATTAGATGTGACGATGTCAGAAAATTCAAGGAGCCTTCTATTTTTCGTAAGACACAAAAGGATTTGATAAGAATGTGAACTGTCAGTTGTTCTCATCACTCAGTTCTAAAATCTATACTCAAGCCTTTTCATGTCTCTCTTATTCCTCACCAGCATCAAACCTGATAAAATCAAAATAAACTTCTAATAAAAATCAGGTTTCAAAATTTTACCATGGGTTCCTTTTCTGTTGGAGTCTCTTTGATCAGCACCAGATACACCAGAAACAAACAAGCTTCTCCCAAATTCCATTTCGTCTCAGCAGTATTCCTGGCAAGGACAAAAAAAAAAAAAAAAAGACAAATATGGAAATGTTGCTTAGATATTTCTTCTAGTATCTCTTTTAAGAAGTTCATAAAAGCAACACGCATGTTGGCCTTACGAATTTTACAAAGTGAAAATCAGATGGGTAATACATTAGCGGTCAGTTTTTAAATTGGTGGTGATTTTTCTCTTGCATTAGGAAATTTTGCATTCTGGAGAGTTCAGTAACACTCTTTTCTCTTTTCTCTCAAGTCTAATGTAAGTCTAATGGGCTCATTTAAGCTTGTAATGAACAGCTTAGGAGTTTTCAGTCTCGAGTTCCCAGTCCTAGTAGGTGACAAGGGTTTGTTTACATTTGCCTTATGTATTTGATGCTACAAGATAGCCAGATGGTGAAATGCAATCCTTTGCTGTCTATACAATTATTATGATGCCTTTGCAACATGATGTGTTCACTGACACTAGTTTACCTTTTGCAGCCCCAGGCTTGCAACCTGACGGCATTTGAATGTACCTGCTCCAAAGAAATCATTGGTCTTATGACAGCTTTGTGATGTGGAATGAGCTGAAAGCAGGCTCAAATGACCTGGCTATAACACCAGACATGAGTCTGGAGACCCTTCTAGCTACTGATGATTGCTTTTCTCATATTTGGAAAGAGCTAGGATAGAGCTGAACAAAAAGAGAAAGGCCATTGACCAAGTCTCTGAACTATAGGAACTTATCAGAGACCTTTTATTTTTTATTTTATTTTCTCCTGAGTAACAGAGCTAAGGACAGTAGAATGCCTGCTGTGGCAGCTCCAGGAATATATTTGTGATGATTGACTTAGAGTCACATCTGAACTTGTTGATGAAGCAGTACCGATGACACTTGGAAAATTTCTATTTGGAAGAGGATTATGGGTGGATATCTGATTAGGAAAGAGCTGAAGGATTGTAATCACACTGTTTTTACTCAGAGTGCAAAATTATCTATCTATATGGGAATCGTGTATCTGTGAAGGAGATTGTGGGCAGTTACAAAAGTCTCCTACCTTTATCCCTTGGCGCTTCTACTAAAATTCACTGCTAGTTTGGTGACCAGCTTGGGAGTTTATTGAGTGTTAATTGTTTTTACATTTCATGACATATACTGTGTAGAATAATGTAAAAGAAGACAGGTTCAAGATGGAGTATTCATTCAAAAGATAAATACCTTGAACAAATGTAAATCAAACCTAAATGATGAAAACAAACCAAAAAAAATATTTATTTTGTACCAGTGGCTTCATCCCATCCCTCCGCCCAGCTCCTGCATGAAGTTTAAATCAATTTCTAATTCCCAAAGCAGCTTTCATTATTCTGGATCCATCTACAAAAATTAATTACCATGTATGTTGGACTTAGAAAGTAGTAAGTATATTGGGCAAACTTGCCACAGATATTTCAGCTACTACTTATATAGGGGCAGAAATAGTGCATAAGTTTTCTTTGAAAAGAACAACAAATCAAACATCAGTTACTGAGTCATGAATTTCTCATCACTGCTGAGGTGTCATGCAAAGCAAAATTCTTCCTACGAAGCTACCCATCATATACAAGAAAGGGGGGGGGGAGAAGAAGAATAGCAGTGCCAATGTTTAGAAAAAGAAGTCAAGGTCTGACTCTAGTACTTCCCTTATGTTTTCTCCAGAGCTCTATGGAGAATATTCTATGCTAGTAATTGTTCCTAATGAACTGGGTGATGAAGAAAGCAAGAATAAAAGCAAACCTTTGTGATATATTTAGTATGCACTCAATTCTCCATCAAGATAAACGAGATCTAAGAGAACCTTAGAAGTAGCCTTACTAGACATTTTTTCTTGCCCACTACCCAGTTCTTCTGGAAACCCTGGTGGTGTAGTGGTTAAGTGCTACGACTGCTAACCAAAGGGTTGGCAGTTTGAATCTGCCAGGCGCTCCTTGGAAACTCTATGGGGCAGTTCTACTCTGTCCTATAGGGCTACTATGAGTCAGAATCAACTCGATGGCACTGGGTTTGGTTTTTTGAACCAGTTCTTCTAGTTGATCTTTCCTTGGAGTACTTTTAATACCTTCCCTGAAAATGTATGGTAGTATGTTGCTGTTGTTTGCCATTGAGTTGATTCCAAATAACAGCGGCACTATACGATAGAGTAGAACTTCCCCCATAGGGTTTTCAAGGCTGTAATCTACAGAAGTGGACTGCCACAACTTTCTCCCGAGGTATAGCAGCATAAAAATCTGATAGTAATGGTATCAATAGCATAACAGTCTTTAATACTCACTATGGTTCAGCCTTTGCTAAATTCTAGCATATTTTTTAGTCTGGACCCTAGGGATTTCGAATGAGTCAAATAGCCCCTTTCTACACTGTTCTTTCTGGCAAAAGGGAACCATCACCATCAGTGTGTGATAACCCTTTGAAGCCTGGCACTTTAGACATGGTAAGAACTGAGCTCCATGATGTATGCCAATGATCTCACTTCTTGTCTGTTTGAAGTCTCTGAGTGATAAGGTTGACCACGAATAAAACTGCCTGATATTCAATACTAATAAAAGTATGGTTTAAACCATGCTAAAAAGTAGATACCTCAGGAGATCTGATAGAAGACAGTCCTTTTTTATTTATTATAGCCCCTTTCCACCCAAATATTAGGCAATGCCTTTGACCTAGCACAGATCAATAACTACCAAGAAATTGTGTACTCAACTCTCAGTCCTTCATTTTTTTTTTAAGTCATTTATCTACAAGCTAGTTTTCCTTATTCCTGCTACTTTGCCTATTGGTTGGTTAAACGAAGACAATTATCTGAGCAGCAAATAAATAGTAATTTACCCACAAAGAAATTTTGAGAGAAACTGAACACAAACACAAATAAAAGCCACATCTTAGGCCCAAGGGCCTGCTGTTTCCGTGGGCCAGCTTTTATGCTTTTAATTGACATAAGTTTTGGGAGCATTTTATTACACAGAAATGAATACTAAGTTATAAACCCCCAAAGGCATCAACTATGTTCTATGCATCTCTGTAACCTTCAGTGTCAGCATCATATGTGACTAGTAACAAGTTCCCAATAAATTTTTCTTCTTTAAGCACATTCAGCCAATGGGACAATGGACCCCATATTTCATCTCTCACCATAATACCATGTCTTGCAGTAGAATGCAGAATTTTGGTCATTAGCCACATCTGCCAAATACATAGTAGGCCAGTTAGCTCTTCAACACTGAGTTGGAAAAAAAAAATTAATTTTTTTTTTTTTTTTTGCCTTAGCCATGTTTTACAGAGCCATACCCATACCACTTTCTAAGGGAAAATGACTGTTTTGGGTTGAATTGCATTCCCCCCAAATTATTTTAAAGCCCTATCCCTGGTGAGTGTGACCTTATTTGGAAATAGTGTCTTTGAAGATGTTACCAGTTAACACGAGGTCAGATAGGTGTAGGGTGAATCCTAATCTGATCTGAGTCATGTCCTAAAAAATGAAGAGACACAGAGAGACAGACAGACTGAAGACAGCTATGTATAGAAGGGATTATTTTGCAGCTGCAAGCCAGGGCACAACTGGGGCTACCAGAAGCTGAGAGAGACAAGAAAGGATCTTCCCCTAGAACTTTCAGAGAGAACTTTATCCAGCTGGCACTCTGAGTTAGGACTCGTTGCCTTGTTATCGTGAGACAGAACTGTGAGGCAATACATTTCTGTTCTTATAAGCTACCCACTTCATGCTACTGTGTTACAGCAGCCCTAGGGAACGAACACACTGGCCTTCTCAAGTCTGCAGATGCTGAAAGGTCATTTATAAAAGAAATGATTCTATATCCCCGGCCATAGATAATGGGAATAAAGTACGCACCAAACCAAGAAAGTTTTTCCATATATTAATACACTGCTCAGTAATCAAGGATCTATGTGGCCTCCTTGAGTATATGAGATTAGTTCAATCATACATTCAGTCTTGAGAATCTGAATGAGAAGAAAAGAAAATATTTTCTAGTCAAAAGAGGAAGTAACAGAAAGGAACAGACAAAGACGATGACCGATGACGATGGTAGGGGAACAGGAGTGATGGCGTAGCGGAACTTCATTAACAGTAGATGAAGAGAAGACCCAAAACTTCCTGCTGCTGAGGTCCCTGAAAAGACGTTGAGTTCAGAACCACCTCTGTGAGGGCTAGTTCTCCTATGGATCATGTACTTAGACATTGATAAGAGCCTACTATTAAAATCACTCCATATATGTTCTTTAGCTACCCTTTTCTTTAGCTAGCTTGAGTAGTATTGCTCCTACAATAAAACAATCCTAAGTGGGAAGGGCTCAGAATATTTTCACATTTGCAAATTAAAGTTATTTGTGTTAACCAGCTCTAATCCCTCAAGGATCATTAAAGGATGTGGAGAAAATAGGAAGGAAGATTGCTAGAAGGCTGCGGAGGGTCTCGCTATTCTTGGAGAAATCTGCCCAAAGTGGTAACTGTAGGCTCTTTTGCTGTCCTTTGGTTGCTTATCACAATGAGCATCAATTTTCTGTGTTCCCTAGATGAGTTGTATCAACCGGGAAGTTTTGAAAAGCTAGGAACCATACAAACCTAGGAAAAACTGTGAAGTAAATAGGTACTACTCAAGGCTGAATGTGCATTAAAAATAATCTGGGAAATGTGTTAAAAACGCGAATTCTGATTCTGTACTTATAGGAGGGGGCTTAAGGTTCTGCATTTCTTCGAAGGTCTCATGTGATGCCAGTGCTTCTGTTCAGTTGATTACATTGTGAGTAGCAAGGATGTAAATGTAGAGCTCTTTCATGCAATTATATAACCACTCTCATTTATTCTTTGAAGGATGGTGAAAAAGATGACCATTCAAGCCAGACAAGTTCACCATTTCCTAGCTGTGTAGCTTCCAGCAACTCATTTAAGCAATCAAAGCCTTAGTTTCCTCATTTGTAAAATAGTGATGCTAATACTTATCTTACAGGGTTATCCTGAAAATTAAAAAATAAAATATATAAATTTCACAGCAGCATCTAAGAAAATGGCATTTATTTTCCATGAATTCACTGTGTTAGTCAGAAAGCATGTATTGATCAACATGCAATTTCTTATAATAAGTGCTAAAAATATATATATATATATATTTAGAGAGAAAAAAAAATATGGTTTCTGCTCTCAGTTTACAAACCAATAGGGGTAAAAAAAAAAAAAAACTCTATAGGCTTCTATAGTAGAATGTAATGTGATATAATAAGTGCCCTGAAAGAGATAGAGACAAAGTGGTTTAGAATGCAAAGAAGGGAAAGGTAAGTATTGGTTGAGGGATGGAGGAAGGAAAAGAAAGTGGAGAAATCAGGATGCTTCAAAAACAAATGTTGCTAACCTTGAAGGAAGAGTAAGAGTTTACCAGGCAAGGGAAATGGGGATTGATATTTAAAGCAGAGGGAATGTTTTGTGGAAACCATGATAAGGTAAAAAACTGTGACCTTTTAATGGCAGCTCAGAAATTTAATATGGCTAGAACTTAGAACTAGGTCAAGTGGGGAGAAGCAATGAAGATGAAGTTAGTTGCTCATAGAATGCTCCTTGTATGCCATACTGGGTTCCTGGGGCAGATGGCATGTGTTTCTATTATAGCTCTCATCATTCTCTATTAAAATTATGCACTAGCTTATATAAAGCTGCTTATCCCTAGTGCAAGTGCCTCGCCCATAACATACTCAAAGAATACATAAATGTTGTGGAGAGAGTTTCTTGAAGTGCAAGGAGAAGGCCTGAAGTAGACCACAGACAGTTGCCTACTCTGCTTATCTGGCAATGACCCCAGCGCACAAGGATGCTCTGACATAAACATGTCCCTTGGAGTGACACCAAGCATTTTTAACTTGGAATGATTGTTACATTATATAACAAAAACAATCATTCCATTATACAACCTATTGCATGCATTCCTTTTGGCCTCCCTGTGATGATTCAGTCTCTTAGTGGCACTTAAGATGGTAAAGGTCGAGAGAAACTATTACATTCTAAGCAGATTGGGATCATCAGATGAAAACTATGGTACGTCAGCATTGCATCAACCACTGCTTGTAACACAAAGTTCAGTAATATAGCTTGCAGCTACTAATTGATTAAAACAGCTTTCTATGCCAGGACTTTTGCTTTCTTAACACACAGAAGCATGAGGCGGCTTGTTTTCCCAAAGATGCCGAATGGCACAAAGTCTCCAGTGAACAATATGATTTCAATATAGAAAGTCTGCTTATAGCTTACTTTATTTTCATTCCATGTATTGATTTCTTCAGGACTGGGGACATGTACTGGAACACCTTTATTGAATCCCTCAGGCATTCCCAATAAACACAAACAGAATAATTAGGAACAATTGTAAGAGAACAATTTTAAAATAGACCATGCCTTCATACTATACCAGAAATAAAAACCTTGAATTTATCAGATGGAATAGTTCCAGGGCTGGCTATAGACAGAATACTGAAGTAGATAAAGCCTATCTTCTACCAAGGTAGGAGAGCATTGTGGTCAAGGACATGACTGGAGCCAGGCTACCTGGTTTTGAAACATCACTTGAAGAGTTCTAGGCTTTGTGTCCCCCACATATCTGTCAGTTTGTCGTACTGTGGGGGCTTGCATGTTGCTGTGATGCTGGAATCTATGCCACTGGTATTCAGATACCAGCAGAGTCACCCATGGAGGACAGGTTTCAGCTGAGCTTCCAGACAAAGACAGACTAGGAAGAAGGACCCAACAGTCTACTTCTGAAAAGCATTAGCTAGCAAAACCTTATGAATAGCAGCAGAACATTGTCTGATATAGTGCTGGAAGATGAGCCCCCCAGGTTGGAAGGCACTCAAAAGATGACTGGGGAAGAGCTGTCTCCTCAAAGTAGAGTCGACCTTAATGACGTGAATGGAGTAAAGCTTTCGGGACCTTCATTTGCTGATGTGGCACAACTTAAAATGGGGAGAAACAGCCGCAAATACCCATTAATAATCAGAACCTGGAATGTAAAAAGTATGAATCTAGGAAAATTGGAAATCATCAAAAATGAAATGGAACGCATAAACATCGATATCCCAGGCATTAGTGAGCCGAAATGGACTGGTATTGGCCATTTTGAATTGGACAATCATATAGTCTACTATGCTGGGAATGACAACTCAAAGAGGAATGGTGTTACATTCATCACCAAAAAGAACGTTTCAAGATCTATCCTGAAGTACAAAACTGTCAGTGAGAGGGTAATATCCATATGGCTACAAGGAAGACCAGTAAATATGACTATTATTCAAATTTACACACAAACCACTAGTGCCAAAGATGAAGAAATAGAAGATTTTTATCAGCTGCTGCAGTCTGAAATTGATTGAACATGCAATCAAGATGCATTGATAATTACTGGCTATTGGAATGCGAAAGTTGGAAACAAACAAGAAGGATGAGTAGTTGGAAAATATGGCCTTGGTGATAGAAACAATGCCGGAGATCAAATGATAGAATTTTGGAAGACCAACGACTTCTTCATTGCAAAAAGCTTCTTTCACCAACATAAATGCCAACTATACACATGGACCTCGCCAGATGGAATACACAGAAATCAAATTGACTACATCTGTGGAAAGAGACGATGGAAAAGCTCAATATCATCAGTCAGAACAAGGCCAGGGGCCGACTGTGGAACAGACCATCAATTGCTCATATGCAAGTTCAAGCTGAAACTGAAGAAAATCAGAGCAATTCTATAAGAGCCAAAATATGACCTTGAGTATATCCTGCCTGAATTTAGAGACCATCTGAAGAATAGACTTGACACATTGCACACTAGTGACCGAAGACTAGACGAGTTGTGGAATGACATCAAGGACATTATCCATAAAGAAAGTAAGAGGTCACTGAAAAGACAGGAAAGAAAGAAAAGACCAAGACGGATGTCAGAGAAGACTCTGAAACTTGCTCTTGAATGTCGAGCAGCTAAAGCAAAGGAAAGAATTCATGAAGTAAAAGAACAGAACAGAAGATTTCAAAGGGCGTCTTGAGAAGACAAAGTAAAGTATTATAATGACATGTGCAAAGAGCTGGAGATGAAAAAGCAAAAGGGAAGAACATGCTTGGCATTTCTCAAGCTGAAAGAACTGAAGAAAAATTCAAGCCTAGAGTTGCAATAGTGAAGGATTCCATGGGGAAAATATTAAATGATGCAGGAAGCATCAAAAGAAGATGGAAGGAATACACAGAGTCATTATATCAAAAAGAATTAGTCAATATTCAACCATTTCAAGAAGTGGCATATGATCAGGAATCGATGGTACTGAAGGAAGAAGTCCAAGCTGCTCTGAAGGCATTGGTGAAAAACAAGGCTCCAGGAATTGATGGAATATCAATTGAGATGTCTCAATAAACAGATGCAGCGCTAAAGGTGCTCACTTGTCTATGCCAAATATGGAAGACAGCTTCCTGGCCAACTGACTGGAAGAGATCCATAGTTATGCCTATTCCCAAGAAAGGTGATCCAACTGAATGTGGAATTTATAGAACAATATCATTAATATCACACACAAGCAAAATTTTGCTGAAGATCATTCAAAAACGGCTATAACAGTATATTAACAGGGAACTGCCAGAAATTCAGGCCTGTTTCAGAAGAGGACCGTGGAACCAGGGATATCATTGCTGATGTCAGATGGATCCTGGCTGAAAGCAGAGAATACCAGAAGGTTGTTTACCTGTGTTTTATTGACTATGCAAAAGCATTCGACTGTGTGGATCATAACAAACTATGGATAACACTGTGAAGATGGGAATTCCAGAACACTTAATTGTGCTCATGAGAAACCTTTACATAGATCAAAAGGCAGTTGTTCAGACAGAACAAAGGGATACTGATTGGTTTAAAGTCAGGAAAGGTGTGTGGCAGGGTTGTATTCTTTCACCATACCTGTTCAATTTGTATGCTGAGCCTATAATCCGAGAAGCTGGACTCTATGAAGAAGAACGGGACATCAGGATTGCAGGAAGACTCATTAAAAACTTGCATTTTACAGATGACACAGCCTTAGTTGCTGAAAGTGAAGAGGACTTGAAGCACTTACTAATGAAGATCAAAGACCACAGCCTTCAGTATGGATTGCACCTCAACATAAAGAAAACAGAAATCCTCACAACTGGACCAATGAGCAACATCATGATAAATGGAGAAAAGATTGAAGTTGTCAAGGATTTCTTTTTATTTGGATCCACAATCAACAGCCATGGAAGCAGCAGTCAAAAAATCAAAAGACGCATTGCATTGGGTAAATCTGTTGCGAAGGACCTCTTCAAAGTGTTTAAGAGCAAAGATGTCACTCTGAAGACTAAATTGTTCCTAACCGAAGCCATGGTATTATCCATCGCATCATATGCATGTGAAAACTGGACAATGAATAAGGAAGACCAAAGAAGAACTGACGCCTTTGAATTGTGGTATTGGCGAAGAATATTGAATATACAATGGACTGCCAAAAGAATAAACAAACGTCTTGGAAGAAATACAACTAGAGTGCTCCTTAGAAGCAAGGATGATGAGACTGCATCTTACATACTTTGGGCATGTTTTCAGGAGGGAATCAGTCCCTGGAGAAGGACATCATGCTTGGCAGAGTACAGGGTCAGCGGAAAAGAGGAAGACCCTCAACGAGGCGGATTAACACAGTGGCTGCAACAATGAGCTCAAGCATAACAACAATTGTAAAGATGGCTCAGGACCGGGCAGTGTTTCGTCCTGTTGTGCATAGGGTCGCTATGAGTCAGAACCTGCTCGATGGCAGCTAACAACAGGCTTTGTGACTTTGTATACATTACTCAATCTCTCATACTTCGAGGTCATTATTGATAAAGTTGAGATTATAATATTAATTAGTCCATATGGGTACAGTGAGTTAATCTATGAAATATTGTTTAGAATGATGTTGGCACACAGTAAGAGCTTAATAAATGTTGTGATTATTATAGTCCTCAGGGTCTCCAACCCACTATTTTAGTAAATATCTGCTACTTGCAGAGTACTTCATTCTACATTTCAAATGCACACCATATATAGCCTTTCTTCTTATTTCTTTTGCAGACTCTTATTTTTCAGAAGGAAACCCTAGTAGCATAGTGGTTAAGAGCTATGGCTGCTAACCAAAAGGGCAGCAGTTCAAATCCACCAAGCCCTCCTTGGACAGTCTGTGGGGGCAGTTCTACTCTGTCCTATAGGGTTACTATTAGCCGGAATTGACTCGACGGCAACGGGTTTTTTTGGTTATTTTTCATAAGCTTCAGAATCATTTAGATGTTAGTGTAATTGTACCCCACAAAATGTTGCCCCTCCCAGAAGTCTGTTTATTTTACTTTATACCTCTCATTATAGAAAGAAGAGCACTTTCTATTTTTAAGGGATTCAAGACATGAATAATCACGTGCGAGAGACCTAGAGACCTAGTTCACACCCAAAACCCCTGAAGGCACAGCAATATATACAGTCACTCATGAAACAAGATTTTTTTTGATGTGCTTTATGTGACAGACATTGCTAGATGGTGGGGATACACAGAGAAAACAAGGCAATGGTGATGCTCAGTGTTCACTGGGGAGCCAATGAATACCAGGAAAAGGAGCTTAATCCAGTGTTAGGTTAGGAAGGGGATGGTGGTAGAGAAGTCTTCTCTCCCTATATCCGTGTAGATATTTCTAGAGTTGTTTAAGGACAAGCATCAGTTTTCATTTTGTTATTTGACATCTAACTGTTTAGAAGACAAAGCCTTCTTTCTCTTCCCTCTATAAATTCTGAAAACATATCCCTCTATACATTTACAATGGCTTGCTCAGAGAACTGGAAAAATGATAATGACCCTCCAACTCATAAGTTGGAGACCCCAGTCACATATGGAAAACTTTCCTTCAGGCATTATTTATTCACACTGCAAAAGCAGCATTCATTCATTCAATTACCCCTTTTCACTGTGCCTCCCTGCACAATGCTCACTGAGAACTCACAGCCTATGTCAACCATGGGAGCCAAAATAGAAGCTATAAAAGAAAGTTGCCCTTGTCCATGTGGAAGTTCAAGACAGTTAAAAAGATAATGTGTATCTTACATAAATAGTTAAGTAACAATGAATTGAAGTATATAATTAAATTCCAATAAATCATTCAATCAATTCTTCTTCATATTCTGGAAAATACATATGCCAATACAGCAACTACTGAAAGTTTCATCTCAAGCGCCAGTTCCTATCAACTGGAAGCAGATACCCAGCAAATTGTGTAGCCAGCAATTGCATGACTTTGCCAGACTCAGAGGGAAAAAGCTTGGGGACCAGAGTTGGGCATGTCAGAGGAGTGGGGAGTGTCAGCATTTTGCCATGATATGCTGCCTGTTTAGCATGGCAGTTAAGAACAGTGTTTTGGAGTCTAATACACCTGGATTTTTCTGCTCACTATGTCTGTTGTCTTGGGTAGTTTATTTAGCTTGTCTGAGTCTCAGTTTCCTCACTTGAAAATGAAAAAAAAAATAACCTCAAAAAAACTTAATGTTTATCATTCAACTAGTCTATAAGGTCCATGAAGGACAGAACCAAGTTCGTCTTGTTCATCTTCGTATCCCTGGAAACTGGCCCAATACCTCTTCTCCCATGGTCCACACCACACACATACACATCATGGGAAAGGCCTTTGAAGAAGTTGGGATCCAAAAAGAACTTTAAAGAATGTATAGGATATTAAGCATCATGGATCATGAGAGGAGATGTTACCACCTGAGCGAAAAAGAGGGTTGCAAAACAGGGAAGCCAAAATGAGTATGTCAGAGACACAAGAGCTGACCAACATGCCAGAATGGAAGATGAATAGCATCCAAAAAGCTTTGATTTTGGAGAATGTTAGCAGTCACATCATCTATATTATCACTTTATGAGGTAAACAAACAAAACAAAAACCTTAAACTCAGAGAAGGCTAACTCATTTACAGTGGTAGAAATTGCATAGCTGGAACTACAACCCAGATTTGCCTGACACATAATTCAGTGCTCACTTAAGGAAAGACTGGAAGAAAATTCTGGGAAGTTAATCTGAAATCATACAGTAGGCTTCTGTGTAAACCAAACTTTGGAGTCAAAGTTCATTCCTTAACTAACAACACATTGCCATTAAATTGAGTCTGACTCAGCGACCCTGCAGGACAGAGCAGGGCTGCCCCAGGGGATTTCCAAGCAGTGGCTGGTAGATTCGAACTGCCAGCATTTTGGTTAGCAGCCAAGCTCTTAACCACTGCGCCAAGGACCTTCGTTATCTGTTACCAGAAAAATAAGATCAGAATGAAATTCTCTAGAGGGCCCTTGGGGGCGGTGGGGCGGGGAGGGGGAGCGTAACGAGAGATAGTGCAGCCACAAAGCAAGCACTGTTGATCAATAAGTCTCCAGAGAGAACGTAAGACTGAAAATATCCCAAGTTAATTTGAGAGAAAAACAGAAACCAATTGTTCTGGTAAGAGGGGATGTAATGAGCTGATAGCTAGATTTAAGTGGAGAAGAATCTCCTCTACCTTGAAAACACCATATTGTAATTGCATTGTGCCCAGTAATACCTACAGATGAAAGCTAGAATTAATACCATGATTGCTAATTTGGATTTTTTTTTCAGAAGAGTTCAACATATTCTCATCACTATTGTTATTACTCACAGTATTCATCCCTTTGTGTTTAGGGCCAGATATATATATATCTCCTTTTATAATGGAGCAATAGCTAACAGTTAAATATGAATGAGAGTTTGGTTTCTTGACTTCCTTTGCCTTATTTCTTATACCTGATGCTCTCCTACCTAAAGACATGAAACCCCCACCTGATGTCTTCCCTAGGTAGGTCAATGTTGTTCATTTTTATTTGTCATCTAAAAGGTAAAAGCCAGATTTGGAGGTGGAATCTTCAAAGTTCAGTTGCTTCATCCTGAGAAAATGTTGGTGTCTGTTTATATACAAGTATTAATGGAATAGAAACCCTGGTGGCATAGTGGTTAAGTGCTATGGCTATTAACCAAGAGGTCGGCAGTTCAAATCCACCAGGTGCTCCTTGGAAACTCTACAGGGCAGCTCTACTCTGTCCGATAGGGTTGCTATGAGTTGGAATCGACTCGAGGGCAGTGGGTTTGGTTTGGTTTATTAATGGAATAACCTTCCAGATCAGTCAGAGTACTTGAGACACAATCAGTGCTACATATGCCCCTGTTGTTCTTAATTAGCTTCTGATTAAAATGTCTTCTCCTGCTCTTCAGGCTTAATTGTTGTCATTGAGATCCTTCCAAGTGCTCTTGCAAAGATTTCTGCTTGGAGAGTTAGAGGCAGGGGATCTACTGTGAAGCATCTTGTCCCCAGGAATTTCTTTTCTCTCTTCGGATTATAATCAGTCTCTGACTGCCATAATACAAAAATTATAATACCCAGGTAATGGACACCCTGAAAACACACTGTGACTGTAATATTTGGGTTCTTCCCTTTGGACCCTGCAGGGACAGTGTTCAGCAGTGTTCAGTAGTTACATCAAGAAATTTCTTCCAGTAGCAGATGGTGTTAATTCCTCTCTTCCACTGGGAAATAAGCACTGTAGAGCAGAAGTTAGGCCTAAATCTCAACACGATGCTCCTTGCAGTAGACGTCACAATTGCCTCCCCAACATCCAGTTCACCCTTTTCCCACTGTGTAGCAGCACTAGTTTTCAACCCTGCTGCACATCAAAATCCATGGGGGAAATATTTTTGAAGTCACTGATCCCTAGGCCCTATCCTAGACCAATTCAGTCAGAATCTCTGTACAAATGTTAAGAGCAAGGGATCGAGAGCCAGCAGTCTGTACTTGCTTACTTATTCTGCTATGCAAACTTCGACAAGCTATTTAAACTCTCAGCGCCACAGTTTTCTTATGTATGAAAATGGCAATAATTATCTTATGCATCTCGTGGATTGTGGGAGCATTATATAAGTGAATATTTGTAAAGTACTCAGAACAGTCCTTGGCATGTATAAGCACAATCTAAGTACAGGTAGTCACTGATTTATGACGTTTTCGAGTTTTAAGAACCACATTTAAACCATCCTTTTTTTTTTTTTTTAACATCTTATTGTTAGTGATACATACTATATATAGTGTTGCAGTAAGTAATTTGCTGATGGTGTTATTCTCATGCCAACCCCCAAAGACAAATAAAGATCAGATTTATAAAGATATTGATAATAAAAGGCAACAGTAATGAAAACTGAAAAAAAAACACAGCTATTCAACTTATGTCAGAACCGACTTATGACAGAGTCATTGGAACGGAACCCTATTGTAAGTTGGGGACTACCTGTATTTGTGAAAATGATGGTGAGGGTGATAATGATCTTGATCACAATCATGATGATGGAGAAAATGGAGCTGGAACTTGATCAAATCATGCCTGAAACCCATCCTTCCTCTGTACTTTTCAGATTTAGGAGCAAATAAACTATTTATTTATTTAAGTCTTTTTGAGCTAGGTTTTTTTTTTTTTTTTTTGCAACTTATATTCAACCAGTGCTTCTTTCAGACTGAGCAGGCTGTATGTGTTCTACTAATACTGCAGAAATAGCACCGGAATGTGATTTAGTTAGAAGACCTGAGTCCTAATAACCTAGGAGCATATGATTTCATAAGGCTTTGCAGCATTAATTTTGTTACATATGAGAGGCTGTGGCTTGACATCTGCCCACTAACTGAGGCTCTTCACTCCTCAATTCATTTCATCTACTAAACTGGAAGAACTTGAAGGATTACCAAGTTTAAAGAACTTATGTGTTTATTGTTTTCTAGAGGCCGACGAGTAAGTTAACTGTTAGAGTAAGAAAATAAGTGAACTGAATATTGTAGTACAATGGCACAGGAGTTTTCTTCTTTTGCAAAGGAGTTTTTCTTTGTTTGTTTGTTTGTTTGTTCCCTCCCCAGGATAAACAGGAGGAAAGTACTCAATACCACTGATTTTCAGGGTGGAAACCAGAGAAACAGGGGAAAACCATACCGGGGATGTGCTGATTCTAGATGGCTGATGAATACAGAAATTACCTGTCTTTACTACGCGTTTAGAGCAGAGCTTTTCTGCAGTTTATCTCTGCATCTCAAGAGCATTTTGCACATCATAGAGACAGATTATTAAATAGAAGACACTCATAAACATTAACAAAAAAATATCCTCTTGCATCTGGTTACCTCCCATGCAGCTTGTCCCAAGACTGGTTTGAGGTAATGGAGTGTGCATTACACTGTCTTAGGCTGCGGCTGTGTGTCTTAGGCTGGTCTCTAGAGAAGCAAAACGAATGAAGTGCACATGTATATGTGTGTATATATATATATACACACATATATACATATATATGTGTGCCTATAGACACACATACATAGAGAGAGAGAGAAAGAGACAGATTTATCTCAAGAAAATGGCTCAGGCAGTTGCACAGGTTGGCAAGTCCCAAGTCTGTGGGTCAGGTGTCAGGCTAGAGGCTTCTCCTGACTCACATAGCTGAAAGGGCTGATGAACCCAAGATTGGCAGGTCAGACTGCAGGCTGCTAGCTCACAGGCTGCAGAAGCTGATGAATCCAAGATTGGCAGGCAATATGACAGATCTCTGGCTCAAGTCCCAAGAACCAGAGGTTCTTGCAGAGGTGAATGCAGGATTCAGAGTGATCAAAAGCCAGGGAGCTTTGCCAGAATGTCTCTATTTATTAGATCTACCCCAGAGGAAAACTCCCCTTACAAATGATTGGCTGATTACATCATGGGGGTGATTACATATCAAAAAATGGAGGATAACTACATCATTACATAAGTATCAAATTATATCATTACATAACTGCCAAACCACTGAGAATCATGGCCCAGCCAGGTTGATCACAACCTTAACCATCATACCATGCAATATTGAAACACCCACTTGAGAAGTCAATTCTAAAGCAGAAATTGCAAACAGATGACTTATCGGGTTTAATGTGGCTCACTGGTGAGTTTTGTTCATATATTTTTGTTCATCAAATATATTATACTTTATTTTAAATTAGGAACCAGTTTTTAAAATCAATAATTTTTATACATAAATCCAGGGTTTTTTTTTTTTTTTTGGCCTTTCTGGAAAAAAAATGGAAAATCTGCGAATGCTGGGCTGACATTCCTGTTTTAGTCATATCGTGCTGCCATAACAGAAATACCACAAGTGGATGGCTTTAACAAAGAGAAATTTATTTTTTCGCAGTCTAGTGGGTTACAAGTCCAAATTCACGATGTCAGCTCCAGGGGAAGGCTTTCTTTCTCTGTTGGCTCTGGAGGAAGGTCCTTGTCTTCAACCTTCCCATGGTCGAGGAGCTTCTCAGGTGCAGACACCTCAGTTCCAAAGTACGCGCTGTGTTCTTGGTGTGCTTTCTGGGTGGTATGAGACTCTCTCCTAGCTTCCCTTTCCTTTTATCTCTTGAGAGATAAAAAGTGGTGCAGGCCACACCCCAGGGAAACTCCCTTTATGTTGGATCAGGGAGGTGATCTGGGCAAGGGTGGCGTTACAATCCCACCCTAATCCTTCTAAGCACAGGCAAAGATTATGATTTATAACACATAGGAAAATCACAAAATGGCAATTACACATGGGCTAACCAAGCTGATACATTTTTGGGGGGGACATAATTCAATCCATGACAATTCCCCACAGCAATAATAGTCTAATATGGATTGCCAGCTTCCCTGACTGAGACTACATGGTGTTTGCTACAGTTCTCACTCTCCGTAATATCAGGTACACTGCATTGAGTTCTTACAGTCCTCACCCAGCCTAACATCAGCTAAACTATGTCCAATTTGCTACAGTCCTTACACCCACCCTTCCCCGGCCCCAACATTAGCGGAAGGTTGTTGGTATCCATCAACCCACTTGGCTCTTGCCTTCTCACGCTTGGCCTGCTTTTTTCATTTTCATCAATTGCTTGAATCTTGTGGATATTTGAAGTTGGTGACCTTAGCTTAGGTTTAAGCTTTGTCTGTATCCAAGGTGACAGGCCTGAATTTAACATTTTAAAAATTGAATTCAGTGCTTCAAATGGCAGATTGAGCAGGAGTGAAGAGCACCGGCTATACGATACCATATAACTGGTTTAATTGATTCATTTGTCAATAATTTCAGATAATTTTCTATAGACATGGAAATGTAATTGCATGTGTTGTTTTTGTTAGGTGCCGTTGAGTTGGTTCTGACTCATAGCGACCCTATGCACAACAGAACGAAACACTGCCTGGTCTTGAGCCATCCTTACAATTATTGTTACGCTTGAGCTCATTGTTGCAGTCACTGTGTCAATCCACCTCACTGAGGGTCTTCCTCTTTTCTGCTGACCCTGTACTCTGCCAAGTATGATGTCCTTCTCCAGGGACTGATCCCTCCTGACGACATGTCCAAAGTATGTAAGACACAGTCTCGCCATCCTTGCTTCTAAGGAGCATTCTGGTTGTACTTCTTCTAAGACAGATTTGTTTGGTCTTTTGGCAGTCCATGGTATATTCAATATTCTTCGCCAATACCACAATTCAAAGGCGTCAGTTCTTCTTCGGCCTTCCTTATTCATTGTCCAGCTTTCACATGCATATGATGCGATTGAAAATACCATGGCTTGGGTCAGGCGCACCTTAGTCTTCAGGGTAACATCTTTGCTCTTCAGCACTTTGAAGAGGTCCTTTGCAGCAGATTTACCCAGTGCAATGCGTCTTTTGATTTCTTGACTGCTGCTTCCACAGCTGTTGATTGTGGATCCAAGTAAAATGAAATCCTTGACAACTCCAATCTTTTCTCCGTTTATCATGATGTTGCTCATTGGTCCAGTTGCAAGGATTTTTGTTTTCTTTCTGTTGAGGTGCAAACCATACTGAAGGCTGTGGTCTTTAATCTTCATTAGTAAGTGCTTCAAATCCTCTTCACTTTCAGCAACCAAGGTTGTGTCATCTGCATAACACAGGTTGTTAATGAGTCTTCCTCCAATACCGATGCCCCTTTCTTCTTCATATAGTCCAGCTTCTCAGATTATTTGCTCAGCATACAGGTTGAACAGGCATGGTGAAAGAATACAACCCTGATGCACAACTTTACTGACTTGCATGTATTAGAAACTTCTAATACGGACTTAAACCTTTATGTGTCACAAAGAAGTGACAGTTCTTCAGATCACCTACTGCAATGAATTGAGGAAGAGTTTTCTTTATAGGTTAGCCTGAAACCTTCTCTGCATTTTCCTCATTTCCTTTATGGAGCTCAAGTCAAAAACAGCTTTTGCAGCACCATCTATTAGAAGCACATGAAATGTCAGGCCAGATTTATGGATTCAAAGATTGACATTGGATCATAATTCAGTTTAGAGTAGAAGGAAAAAGAATGACCAAAAAAAAAAAAAAAAGAGTTGGGGCCAATTCCTTTGTGGTCACAACCATAGCAACAAAAAGAGAGTGTTGATTTTAAAGTCAAAGTTACTTTTCCTTCCCCTGCACCTAAAGTCTCATTTTGGTACACATACCAGGTTTTTTTTTTTTTTTACCAGGTACACAAATACCAAATGTACAATTAAAAAAAAAAAAAACCCGTTGCCATCGAGTGGATTCTGACTCATAGCGACCCTATAGGACAGAGTAGAACTGCCCCATACGGTTTCCAAGGACTGCCTGGTGGATTCAAACTGCTGACCTCCTGGTTAGCAGCTGTAGCTGTTAATCACTAGGCCGCCAGGGTTTCGCAAAGAGGGAAATAAAATAAAATAGAGACCTAAAATCTACTTAAATTTCTGCTATTTTTACCCAGACTTCTGATTCTGAGCTTCTTCTCCATAACCACCATTTCTTTGCTCCTTTTTGTTCCTCCCAATTTCTTACTTCCACTGAATCTCCCTGATTTTGTACCTAGCTGTTTCTTTCACTGAAGTCCCAGTGTGGTGACAGTTAATGCATTCAGCTGCTAACCTAAAGTTTGGGAGTTCGAGTCTACCCAGAGGTGCCTGAGAAGAAAAGCCTGGTGATTTACCTCCAAAAAAACAAGCCAATGAAACCCCTATGAAGCTCAGTTCTACTCTGATACACATGGGGTCTCCATGAGTCAGAATGGGCTCGATGACAAATGGTTGCCTGGTCTCTCACTAAATTGTGAATGCCGTGGTAAGAATACATCTTATCAACCATTGTTCCCCCAATGCCTAAGCATCCTACTTGGAATTGTAGAAGCTCAAAATCTCTTGGTAGTTCCAAAATAATTAGCTATATACGTAATCAATGAGCTCCGTACTTTAAACCCTTTCTCTGGTCGAGAACATCAGGCCCCTGCTGGTTTAATTTGCTTTACTACCAAACCTGAACTCCATGGTTAGCCATTCTAGTGAAATTCTTGCTAGTCCCATTCATTCTCTTCCATCTCCCTTTGCCAAGTCCCCTCAAACTGTCAAAGGTTGCTAGCAAGGAAGAGTTTTGAAGATATATTTATCAGCTCTAAAGTAAATGCGTGCTGTAAAAATATTAACTGACCTTTCACAGACACACAGTAATATTTCTGTTCAGGCAATTCTTGTTGACTTGTCACAGCACATGTGCTCCAAATTTTCTGGTATCTTTGGTTCCTTAATACCTTGTACTCATTCTTCTCAGTCTTCTTAGATGACCTAATCCCTCTGTAAAAGTTAAGTAACGCAACTCGAGTTCCCTTGATTCCTTACTTCCCTTTTCAAAATATCACTGTGTTGTTCTCCTATCCTCTGTATTCTTCTGTTTCTCTTTCTTTATCATCTAGTTGGCCTGCTTGTTCATTGGTTCTTTCCTATCCTATAACCCCTGGCACCATTTTCTGCCTTTCCCTTGTCTCTCTCTCTCCATTTTCTCCTATTTTTGTTCTAGTGTGATTCTCATCCACTTCTAGGTCTAAAGCAGCTCATTTGAACGTTAACAGTGATCTCACAATTGCCAAATCCAAGGTTTTATCTAAATTCTATTCCTCCTGAACATTTGCATTTTTCAACAAAATGTTTATCACTCTGTTTTTAAATTCTTTGTAATAATATCTTTCATGATACTGTCACGTTTTGGTCCCGTTGCCTTTTCAATGACTTCTTACCTGTCTCCCATTTTGACACCCGCTTGTCCTGCACTATCAATCACACTGGCTCATAATCTTTTTTTGTCTCTCCCTTTTCTTTGCACCTCTCGTGCAATCAGTCCCCAACTCTTGAAGTGTTCTTCAGGAGACAAGACACATAGTTATCTAGCTATGTTGTCATCTAGTACTCAATTTGAGCCGTTTCTATCTCTATGTAAGGGCCTAGGCAGATTCAACAGGTATACTCTGGAAGACCTCAAGTAAAAGATTAAATCAGAAATGGGGCTGAAGCTGTAAAATCGGAAAAGTATTTCAGTATTTGACAATGACAGGTGAGACGGTTCTTCGGCAGATTTATCTTTTGCATCTATTTCTAGATGGAGATTCAGCTTAAAGGAAGCTCATTACTTATGGCCAGCCACTCACTGAGAGGAGAGAAAGGAGAAATTAATTCTATGCAGTAATGGGGGCAATTTTCGATTGCAAGTGAGAGAAATTCAACTCAAACAAGCTTATGCCAGGTGAGTAGTTTATTAGAAAGCGTAGTTAAACATGTGGAAGGGAAAGAGTGACCCTGGGACAGCTAGAATAATGGTCTGAAATAACACTACCTTCTATCCCTTGCCTACACTGCTTTTACTCTTCAACTAATTCTCTTTGGTCGACTTTTTTTCCATACTTGATTCATAGCTATGGGAAGTTCTAGTTTCACATGTTCTCATTTTCTCCAATGGGGAGGAAAGAATTTTCCCACAGCTCCAAGTAAAAAAAAGGTGGGAGGGGGAGATTTTGATGGACTACCCTGGATGATGTACTACCTACCCCATTCTCCCAAGTCAATCAGGCTGGCTGGATATATAGGGCTCTATAGAAAGCTGGTCATCTCTACCTTGAGGTGACAACTATTCCCCAGTCATTTTTTGAGTGCCTTCCAACCCGGGGGGCTCATCTTCCGGCACTATATCAGACAATGTTCCACTGCTATTCATAAGGTTTTCACTGGCTAATTCTTTTCAGACGTAGACTGCTGGGCCTTGGAAGGAATACACAGAGTCATTATACCAAAAGAAATAGCCGAAGTTCAACCATTTCAAGAGGTAGCATATGATCAGGAACAGATGGTACTGAGGGAGGAAGTCCAAGCTGCACTGAAGGCATTGGTGAAGAACAAGGCTCCAGAAGTTGTCGAAATATCAACTGAGATGTTTCAACAAATGGATGCAGTGCTGGTAGTGCTCACTCATCTATGCCAAGAAATTTGGAAGGCAGCTACCTGGCCAACTGACTGGAAGAGATCCATATTTATGCCTATTCCCAAGAAAGGTGATCCAACCAAATGCAGAAATTACCAAACAATATCATTAATATCACACACAAGCAAAATTTTGCTGATGATCATTGAAAAGCAGCTGCAGCAGTGTATCGACACGAAACTGCCAGAAATTCAGGCTAAATTCAGAAGACGACATGGAACCAGGGATATCATTGCTGATGTCAGATGGATCCTGGCTGAAAGCAGAGAATACCAGAAGGATGTTTACCTGTGTTTTATTGACTATGCAAACGCATTCAACTGTGTGGCTCATAACAAATTATGGACAACATTATAAAGAAAGGGAATTCCAGAACACTTAATTATACTCATGAGGAAACTTTACATAGATCAAGAGGCAGTTGTTCAGACAGAACAAGGGGATACTGATTGGTTTAAAGTCAGAAAAGGTGTGTGTGTCAGCACTGTATCATTTTACCATACCTGTTCAATCTGTATGCTGAGCAAATAATCCAAGAAGCTGGACTCTATGAGGAAGAATGGGGCATCAGAATTGGAGGAAGACTCATTAACAATGTGCATTATGCAGATGACACAACCTTGCTTGCTGAAAGTGAAGAGGACTTGAAGCATTTACTAGTGAAGATCAAAGACCACAGCCTTCAGTATGGCTTACACCTCAACATAAAGAAAACAAAAATCCTCACAACTGGACCAATAAGCCACATCATTATACACTGAGAAAGATTGAAATTGTCAAGGGTTTCATTTTACTTAGATACACAGTCAACACCCATGGAAGCAGCAGTAAAGAAATCAAAAGATGCATTGCGTTGGGCAAACCTGCTGCAAAGGACCTCTTCAAAGTGTTGAAGAGCAAAGATGTCACCCTGAAGACTAAGGTGCGTCTGACCCAAGACATGGTATTTTCAATTGCATCATATGCATGTGAAAGCTGGACAATCAATGAGGAAGACTGAAGAAAAACTGACACCTTCAAATTGTTGTGCTGGTGAAGAATATTGCATATACCATGGACTGCCAAAAGAATGAACAAATCTGTCTTGGAAGAAGTATAACCAGAATGCTCCTTAGAGGCAAGGATGGCGAGACCGTGTCTTAGATACTCTGGACATGTTGTCAGGAGGGATCAGTCCCTGGAGAAAGATGTCATGCTTGGTAAAGTACAGGGTCAGCAGAAAAGAGGAAGACCCTCAAGGAGATGGATTGACACAGTGGCTGCAACAATGGACTTAAACATAACGATGATTATAAGGATGGCGCAGGACCAGGCAGTGTTTCGTTCTGTGGTACATAGGGTTGCTCTGAGTTGGAACCAACTCGAAGGCACCTAACAACAATTACAACAGTTAAAAAAAATTTTTTTTTTGGATTGTGTGCATCTGCTGGAAACTGAATTGGGAGAGATTAAGTGCATCCCTTGCTAATTTTAGGATTTCAGAAATTAAAATGACTTTGACAGAAGTTACCAAATGGATTAGATGACAGCCATACTTGTGTGCACCTTATAGGTGACACAGCACTTTCATGAAACACATAGAAGTGTCTATCAGGGCAGAACTGAGGTTGAGTTAGCATGGAGATTGGGATCACAGAGGTCTGCAGAGGGGTGAGGGTACAGAGCTATGGTATTTCTCTACTTCCTTTTCTGCTGCCATGCACATTGCCATTGTCACCCACTTCCATCACTCTTACCCCTAGAGACTAAGAGGAACCCTTGTTCCATGGTCACAGTGAAACTTTCCCTGAATTTGAGGTCAGTAATATGAAACGAAATAGGTCACGGAGAGATTACTCAGAAAGCAAGATAAGCACAGGTTTACTTGTGCTTACTTACTAATCTGTTTCATCACATGATGTGGTGAAGCCCCTGTGGAATTAGTCACTACAGAGTAGAAAGTAAGCACAAGTAAGCCTGTGTTTACCTTGCTTACTAGGTCATCCACCCCGTCAGGGACTGTGAATTTAAAAAGAGGCTTTGATTTTGTAGGAAGGTCCTGTGGGATTGGGAGAGTCACAGATGCCAGCCATACCTAGAAGCAGAATCTTTGATGTGGTGAAAAAATATGAAACGGTTCACTGCAGATGATCTGGTAAGCAAGGTAAGCACCTGTCCCTGAAATAGGTGAAGAAATATCTTTGCCTCACAGTCCACATCTCACATTAAGTATCCATTCCAAGGTTGCAATTCAGTTTATATAACAAAAAAATGATTAGAAGTTATTTCAAAAGACCAAGCATACAAGTGGATAATCCACTTATAAACCTAAGGTCCTGTTTTGACAATCTTTAGTCAGCAAAATCCTGAAGGGAGGGAAAAAAAAGTCCAGAGTAATAGACTGTGAATTACATTTGTCTGAGAACAAATGTAACAGGAACTTTGGGAAGTCAAACAATCGAATACAGAGATGGCTGCCAGAGACCTCAAAGTGCTTCTCAAATAGCAGTTGTCTTTTTTGGCTGATGTGATTGAAAACAATTTTCTATGTAAGATACAAAAACCCCAGTTGAGCAATAATAATAAAAGGTAAGAGAGTCAGAAAATTCTTTCCAATCCATCTAAAAACACAAATGCTGACCAAAAAAAAAACTAAGCTTTGGAACAAGCCGACACAAGCCCTAATTCACAAATTCAGCTTGCCTTAGCTGCTGCTGCAGTTTTTTGTTTTTTTTAAATGGATATTCAAGGTCAGTTGTTGCAGAAATCAGTAATTGATGATGCCTTGTGTTAAACTCACATGAGTAACAATCAATTTTGTCCCAATGCCCTGCTTTGGTAAGTGAGAAATCTTTGTTAGCGTCTTCAATATCCCGAACAAAAATAATAATACTAATGGATCTCCTGAGTGCTGATGGGAAGGGTGTAATATGCATTTCCACAGAAAAGTCTTGTAATTTAGGATTAATTAATGTCCAATTATTGTAAGCTGTTACTAATAAATTTTAAAAGTCAGCTCCGCGTTTCCATTTTGTAATGTTTTTATAAAATGGAACATTCGAAAATGGAACATTAGATGTTTTTAATTTTGTCTGTTCTTGCAAAATACCCCAGATACCATGCTGTTTTGCATTTCAAATAATATATACTCATTTAAATGCAAAACCAGGGTCCAATCAGAATAAGATGGCAATCAAATTACAATATTCAATGAAGAGTTTTCCAAGCTGAATTCATTAGTAAACTACCATGAATTTCAAGATCTTACAAGGTTTCTATTTGTTTGTACAATTGCAAAGGGCTCAATTATGGAGCTTTGAGAGAGTCTAAAAATAACATCAGACTAATTAAAAGTTTCAACTGGATTTGGCTAACACTGTTTTGAAACCCTTTTTAATCTATTTGACTTTCAAAATGGACTTTGGAAAATGAGGTTCTGTTTTTGAAAAATGTTGAATTAAAAAAACAACCAGCAAAAAAAAAAAAAAAAAAGAAGGGACCCAAAGCCTTCCTCTTCCTTATGTCAAGGATGAGAGTGATGGCTGTGCAGCTCCGTGTGAAAAGATCAGCCATGAAGGTGCTGCTCCCATGTTCTCCTGGGCTCCTAAGGGAACTTAGTTTCAGTTTCTGGCATTATGGCGCCTGTTGAAAACAAGCTGGGAGAGTCTGCAGCTTCAAGTCACTGAATCTTTTAAAACACACAGGCAAGAGGCTCAGTCTTTGAAGTCATTTTCCCTTTGGGAGGTAAGATCCAGGTAATCAGGAAAAGCTCAGGAGGTCGGGCTATTATGATAATCCTCTGCCAGCGCAGTTGCTGCTCACAATGTTACACCATTTGGATCATCAAACTTTGTGGAAACTCACAGCAGGACTCCCACCTCAACAGGTGTTTTTTTGTTTGTTTTACAAACGGCAGCAATGGGGTGGGGGATTGAAATCACCTAAACAGCTGAAACTTTTTTGAATTCATCAGATAGTGGAGAACTGTGGCTCATTGAAGGTGGTAATATGGGGTAGACTGCTAGCTGCCTTTTTTCCCCCTTTGACACCTTTCTATTTCTCAGTTTGGACTTTTTTTTTTTCTCTCTCTCTGTAACAGAGTCTTAGGCTCTCCTGATGCGATGGTTAAGGTTATGTGTCAACTTGGCTAGGCCATGATTCTCAGTGGTTTGGCAGATACGATGTAATCACCTCCGATAATGTAATCTGTTGTGAGCAGCCAATCAGTTGAAGGGGGAGTTTCCTTGGGGTGTGGCCTCTATCCAGTATGTATGGATGTTCGGGCAAAGCTTGTCCTCTCTCAATACTGCATCTGACTTCTCATTTCTGACCTCTGGTTTTTGGGATGTGAGCCAGCTAGCCTGCCACTTGACCTGCCAATTTTGGGTTCATCAACCCCTGCAACCATGTGAGTCAGGAGAAGTATCCAGCAGCCTGATGCTTGACAAATGGATTTGGGACTTGCCAGTACCCAAAACTATGTAAGCCATTTCCTTGAAATAAATCTGTGTGTGTGTGTGTGTGTGTGTGTGTGTGTGTGTGTGTGTATATACATACTTTAGTGGTTTTGCTCCTCTAGAGAATCCAGCCTAAGACACCTGAGATTTTTCGTAATATCCACAGAACCAGGCAGTGTTTCATTCTATGGTACATGGGGTTGCTATGAGTCAAAACTGACTCAATGGCACCTAACAACAAGAACAAGAACCTGAGGTAAAATACTAGGAAATTATTATCTTTGGGGAAATACTAATTCCTCACTCAAAGGAATCAATGCTTGCAGAGTTATAAATACTACATTCATTAAACTACTATTTTGGTGGTTGTATAGGTATCAGAGTACCTATCACTGCCATTGAAGAACATTAGAGTGAGCTAACAGCTTGAGGAAGAGTATAGCCTTGTAATTTGGTTTTTATGTTGTGCTTATTAATGCACAAATGACTATGGCAAATAGTGTTCCTGTGCCTGTGCCATTTAAATGAATAAAAGAGATAAGTGGCCACGGCAAAGTCATCATCATTAAACTGAAGGAGGCGAGTGTGTCTCTCAGATATTCAGTGTAATAATAGTTATAAGCCTTATTTCAGAGGTTGAATTTCTTTTAAAGACTTCCTTTGTAGTTAAGTATTTTTAAGGGCAATAACCCATGAATAAAATATTGATGAGTAAGGAACTCCAAATTCTTGTAAAGCTAACTTAATTATCTATGCAAATGGCCGTATGGGTTGCATAAATCAACAATTTCCAAAGCTAACCTCCTACTCCCACTTTAGCAAATAAGTTCTACTTTTCTTTTCATCAAGCCCTCTTCTCTCTAACCAGCTTTGCAAGTAAACAACATAGTGGACCAGCTTGAATTTCATCTCACTTCTTCCCATCTCTACAAGAGGGGCTGAGGCATGAAAATGGTCTAAAAGAAGGCAGGAGAAGGAAATGAGGAAAGCAAAAAGACTGGAGAACCCATTGAATGGAAAATCAACCCTTGAGTTCAGAATTGGATTTAACTCACAAAACGTCTCATTTTTCATCAGACTAATGGCACTAGGTTAATGTAAAAAAAAAATAATAAAATAAAATAGTAACCAAAATCCACACTTGAGGCTCTCCAGAATTCTGATCAAAATTTTTTGGTGGTCTGATACCATCTGTAGAAGGTTTTCTATGTCACTAGATTTATGCTGAGTATATAAATGGATGGCTCTTTACAAAAGAAAATGCCTCCAAGGTCCAAAAAAGAAATGTAGGATCAAAGAAAATAATAAAGTCTCATAGGAAACATAGGAACCCTTTAAAAAGTAGGTAAATCTGGTAAGATGGTTTATAGTACTGGGAGAAAAAGTTCAATAGATGTGGTATGTGATGTAGGAAAAAGATGTCAACTATTGTCACTAAAGCGACATCAAGAAACAGGTGAAAAACACCATCTAGTATTTGTGAAAGTATTAGACATGAGATACTATATGGGCCTATCTGTAACATCACACAAAATCTTACTCAATGTTTCCCACGTGCCATATTTCTTTATGCTATCTGTAACTTCAGACTATCTTATGTATCAGTTTATGCAACAACACACTTAGAAATTATTAAATAATAAAAAAAAAAAAAAATCTGTCGCCATTGAGTATATTCTGACCCAAGGTAACCCTGTGTTGCAGAATAGAACTGAGCTCCACAGGGTTTTCATGGTTGTAATCTTTACTGAAGCAGATCACCAGGAGGTTCTCCCTTGGCACCACTGGGTGGGTTCGAATTCCCAACTTTTAGGCTAGTAATCTTGTTGTTGTTGTTGTTAGGTGCCATCGAGTCAGTTCCGACTCATAGCAACCCTATGCACAACAGAATGAAACACTGCCTGGTCCTGTGCCATCCTTACAATCGTTGTTACGCTTGAGATCATTGTTGCAGCCACTGTGTCAATCCACCTCATTGAGGGTCTTCTTCTTTTCCGCTGACCCTGTACTTTACCAAGCATGATGTCCTTCTCCAGGGACTGATCCCTCCTGACAACATGTCCAAAGTATATAAGACGCAGTCTCGCCATCCTTGCTTCTAAGGAGCATTCTGGTTGTACTTTTTCCAAGACAGATCTGTTCATTCTTTTGGCAGTCCATGGTATATTCAATATTCTTTGCCAACACCACAATTCAAAGCTGTCAACTCTTCTTTGGTCTTCCCTATTCATTGTCCAGCTTTCGCATGCACATGATGCAATCGAAAATACCATGGCTTGGGTCAGGCGCACCTTAGTCTTCAGGGTGACATCTTTGCTCTTCAACACTTTGAAGAGGTCCTTTGCAGCAGATTTGCCCAATGCAAAGCGTCTTTTGATTTCTTGACTGCTGCTTCCATGGCTGTTGATTGTGGATTCAAATAAAATGAAATCCTTGACAACTTCAATCTTTTCTCCGTTTATCATGATGTTGCTCATTGGACCAGTTGTGAGGATTTTTGTTTTCTTTATGTTGAGGTGTAATCCATACTGAAGGTTGTGGTCTTTGATCTTCATTAGTAAGTGCTTCAAGTCCTCTTCACTTTCAGCAACCAAGGTTGTGTCATCTGCATAACGCAGGTTGTTAATCAGTCTTCCTCCAATCCTGATGCCCCGTTCTTCTTCATGTAGTCCAGCTTCTCGTATTATTTGTTCAGCATACAGATTAAATAGGTATGGTGAAAGAATACAACCCTGACGCACACCTTTCCTGACTTTAAACCAATCAGTATCCCCTTGTTCTGTCCGAACAACTGCCTCTTGATCTATGTAAAGGTTCCTCATGAGCACAATTAAGTGTTCTGGAATTCCCATTCTTTGCAGCATTATCCATAGTTTGTTATGATCCACACAGTCAAATGCCTTTGCATAATCAATAAAACATAGGTCAACATCCTTCTGGTATTCTCTGCTTTCAGTCAGGATCCATCTGACATCAGCAATGACATCCCTGGTTCCACGTCCTCTTCTGAAACTGGCCGGAATTTCTGGCAGTTCCCCGTCGATATACTGCTGCAGCCGTTTTTGAATGATCTTCAGCAGAATTTTGCTTTCGTGTGATATTAATGATATTGTCTTTCAGTTTGTCGTACTGTGGGGGCTTGTGTGTTGCTGTGAGGCTGAAAGCTATGCCACTGGTATTCAGATACCAGCAGGGTCACCCATGGAGGACAGGTTTCAGCTGAGCTTCCAGGCCAAGACAGACCAGGAAGAAGGACCCGGCAGTCTACTTCTGAAAAGCATTAGCCTTATGAATAGCAGCGGAACGTTGTCTGAGTAGTCTAGTGCAAACCATTTACACTTTCTACCCAGAGACCTGTAAGAAGTGTAACTATTTAACAAATAATTACTACTTTTAGAGTACATTTTCTGATTTAACCTTGAAAAAAACCTCCTTTGAGCATAATAGTGAACAGATTTTTAACACAGTTATGTAGTAGTTTTCTATTTAGAGTAAACTTGTACTTTTCTAAGAAAAATAGTGATCAGCATGAAGTGGGGACCATACATTAGAAAAGGTGTGGTGGGTAGAGAATTTGTCAGAAGAGGATGTCAAATGGATACGTAGTCTCAGGAACAGCTTTGGACTAAGAGAAAGATGCACATATGAACATCTGTGAATATATGTCCTTTTAACGTCTTCCTTGAGCCCAATACACTTTCTAACAGAACCTCAGCCTCCTTTATCTGAAGTTTTTTTTTTTTTTTTTGACAGAGCCTCTCTCCCCTAAACAAAAGATGGCATTATGACCCATCTAGTCCAATAAAATGTTCCCTGCCTGAAACCTGAATGTAGAGCAACATGGTAGAGAGGCAGAAAATGTTTGGAGTTCTCTTTTATCTGAAAGCCAGGCTCCTCCTGATCAGACTCTACTTGCTCTGAGACCATTGTTGTGGTTCCCGCTTCCTGCATCTAGAACTTTCTTTGCTCCTATCCATTCTCAAGCCCAGGACTTCAGGCTCCTTCACATTTTCTGAGCCCACTCTATCCTTCTGACAAATTCTCCTTTGCAAAAGTTAGTCAGAGTCAGGTTCTGTTGCTCTCAGTAAAGAAATATGACATATGGAATCTTTAGGACAGCTTAGACACTGAAAAGAAATAAAATGTGGAAAGGAAAAAAAAGAATCAATGTCAGTAAAATAGAATTTTAAATCAGACCATTAAAAAAGAAAGGTGGTGGTTGTTGGTCCTTAAACCCCCTGGGGAAGTCTTAGGAGGTAAAAGTGATGCTGAGAAGACAATATCTCCCTGAAGGGATATTTTCCTTAACAAATGCTGGACAAGCACCTCTGTCCTCAGAGAACACTCTCTGGGAAGACCTTTGACCAGTGGTCCTCAATCCTTTTCCACCCCAAAACACCGTAAAGATGAGAAAGAGGCCCAGGAACACTAATGTCCCACAGTAGCAGTGACTCTTAGTTCTGGAGTCAGATCAGTAGCAAGGAAGAAAAACCCATTGCCCTCAAGTCAATTCCGACTAATAGCGACCCTATAGGACAGAGTAGAACTGCCCCATAGAGTTTCCAAGGAGTGCCTGGTGGATTCGAACTGCCAGCCTTTTGGTTAGCAGCCGTAGCTCTTAACCACTATGCCACCAGGGTTTCCAAAGGAAGGAAGAAGGGGATGGAAAAGCCCTTTGGGAGAGTCACATCCTTTTCTACCCTACACCTGCCAGCTTTTCATGTTAGTAGACAAGTTGGAATAAATTTGAAAAGTAGGATTAAGTATTGATAAAGAGAAGAAACAACATATACTAACAGTAAAATATATAGTAATAAAATTAAAAAATAATTTGGTAGTATGTTTGTTGAACTTCCTTATTTTAAGGTTGAAGACATTGAAGCACAGACAACTAGAACTTTCCTAGTGTTATGCAGCTAGTCTGTTAAGGCAAAACTGAAGTTTCTTGGTTCTCAAATTATGGCCCGTCCCATTAAGACACTCTTCTTTCCTACTTTTTTAAGCTTTCTCTGGATAATATTAATTCTTACCATTAATGTGTAAGAATAGTTACTTAGCAGTTCAAGATACATCATGGTATATTAATAAAGTTGCATGTTAAAGCAAAAGCCTAATGGTGAATCATTACCTCTTTCAGTGTCAAAGTTTGGTCTGTAAGCTATACCAGATGAAAGGTATGCTTACGTTAAAGGTATAACACATGTTGTCTTAGTCATCTAGTGCTGCTATAATAGAAATACCACAAGTGGATGTCTTTAACAAGTAGAAATTTATTCTCTCACAGCCTAAGAGGCTAGAAGTCCAAATTCAGGGTACAGCTCCAGGGGAAGGCTTTCTCTAGCCGTCAGTTCTAGAGGAAGGTCCTTGTCATCAATCTACCGCAGTTGAGGATCTTTTCAGCACAGGAACCCTCGGTCCAAAGGACATGCTCCCCTCTCGGTTCTTCATTCTTGGTGGCATGGGATTCCCCTGTCTCTCTGCTCATTTCTCTCTTTAATATCTCAAAAGAGATTGGTTCAAGACACAATCTTGTAGATTGAGCCCTGCCTCGTTAACATAACTGCCTCTAATCCAGCCTCATAAGCATCATAAAACCAGTGCTGTCGAGTCTATTCCGACTCATAGCGACCCTATAGGACAGAGTAGAACTGCCCATAGAGTTTCCAATGGAGCGCCTGGCAGATTTGAACTGCCAGACTTTAGGTTAGCAGCCGTAGCACTTAACCACTACACCATAGAGGTAGGATTTACAACACAAAGTAAAATCATGTCAGATGACAAAATAGTGGATAATCACACAAAACTGGGAATCATGGCCTAGCCAAGTTGACATTCATCTTTGGGGGACACAATTCAATCCACAGTGCATGAAATGTTAGACCAGTGTTCAAATACACTATTGGCAGATTTAACTTTGATTTATTGATGGTAAATATTATAACTCTGAATTATAGAAGTCCTATAAATAGTGTGTTTTAAAAAATGTATCTGTGAGTATGTATGTAACAGAAGCTCTAATTCTCAGCAGAAAATTGAATACTAAATTTTAGAAAATATATCTATCTGAGGCTCAATTCATTTTATTTAAAAAATAAAAATCCCCAGGCAACTCTTTCATGTGATAATGACCGACAAATTATTCAGGGGTACATTGATATATAAAGTGAAATGCACCTTTAACATAAAGAATTACCACTAACCCACATTAAAGAATATTACTTGAAATACACTTCAGATACTCTTTGAGACAAGAAAATACTGAAAACACCTGATTTGAAATTGACTTCAGTAAACTCAAGTCCAACCACTATTTTATTTTCCATGGAAAAATACACTGTGATTTTTCTCACGGTGGAAGAACTTGTGCCATTTTGGTATAAACTTTGGACTTTTTTTTCCCTAGGTAATCTTTTGCTCTTCTGTATTTTCTAAAGTGTAGAGACTTTGTCTATAGACTCATCAAGGCAGTTGTGATTCTGTGTATTCCTGATTGGCTTTTGTCTTTCTATTTCTCATCATTCATTGATAATACAAACAGACATATCTTTTGACTAAAATTCCTTTTTCATGGCCCCTAATTTATGAAGAACATGGCCTTCTGTGATAAAAACCCATCAAAGGCATCATTATTCCGCATTTATCTGCACTGAACTGCCTGTTTCATCTATTAGTATTTAAAAGGTTCTGTTTCTTTTCTGTATCAGGCTATAGTCCTCTAATTTATCCCATCTCTATTATCTGCTGGGATAAGGCTTTGCCTTAGATTGTCGGTTAAAAAAAAAAATCATATTATTCAAGTTATCTCTGGCATTCAAAATAAAAGAGAAAAAAGAATATTCTCATGCAATCTTATTTTGGTGAAGATAGCAAATGAATTCTCATTTAGCACTTCCGATGCTGATTTCATCTAGTACCTATTGCCTCTGGTAATGTGTTGCTATACAAATGTACTGAAATAAACAGATTTGTCCTTCAGTTTTTTCGGCTCTGTGTTCTTTATCTATTAATAAGATTCCACATACTTTACTTATCAAAACTCCTGAAGTTGCTGCATTGAATGATAAACGCTTAGATGAACCCCTTTCTGAACACTGATCATTGTAATCTGCATATGAACAAGAAATGAGTCAAAAAACACCGGAAAGGGAGTTGAGAAAATAAAATGAAGTTACCGCCAGAGTAGGGAGGAACACAACTTGGATTGGAGGTTGACAAAGGCAAATAACCCAGACTTTTCCAAGTTCCCAGAGAGCTCCACAAACTCTCATTCATCGGGGCTTAAAATCTGGAATTAGCCACGGTGGTTTCAAAATCCTGTGTGCAAGTGGGATATAAAGATGAGTATTATGTATTTTTATTTGTTCCCATTCCATTAATAGAGATACATGTACACTGAGTTCTTCTGGCTAGTGACTTAATTTCTGCCTTCCCTACTCTCCCAGATTTGACTCATCAATGCTAATTTACCCTTGTGACATGCACTTTTTAAATGAATTATCCACAGACTGAAAGAATTGTTTTTTCTTTTTTTTTAATTTTTATTGTGCTTTAATTGAAAGTTTACAAATCAAGTCAACCTCATACAAAAATTTATATACACCTTGCTGTATACTCCTAGCTGCTCTCCCCCAATGAGAGAGCACACTCCTTCTCTCCACTGTCTCTTTTCGTGTCCAATCAGCCAACTTCTGACCCCCTCTGCCCTCTCATCTCCTCTCGAGAAAGGAGCTGCCCACATAGTCTCATGTGTCTACTTGATTGAAGAAACTCATTCTTCACCAGTATCATTTTCTATCCCATAGTCTAGTCTAATCCCTGCCTGAAGAGTTGGTTTTGGGAATGGTTCTTGTCTTGGGCTAACAGAAGGTCTGGGGAATACGACCTCTGGGGTCCATCTAGTCTCAGTCAGACCATTAAGTCTAGTCTTTTTACGAGAATTTGGGGTCTGCATCCCAAGGCTCTCCTGTTCTCTCAGGGGTTCCCTGCCAGGGCAGTCAGCAGTTATAGCCAGGCACCATCTAGTTCTTCTGGTCTCAAGCTAATGTGTTGTTGTTGTTGTTAAGTGCCGTCAAGTCAGCTCTGTCTCATAGAAACCCTTTGCACAACAGAACAAAACACTGCCCAGTCCTGAGCCATCCTTACAATCGTTGTTATACTTGAGCTCGTTGTTGCAGCCACTGTGTCAGTCCATCTTGTTGAGGGTCTTCCTCTTTTCCGCTGACCCTGTACACTGCCAAGCATGATGTGCTTCTCCAGGGACTGATCCATCCTGACGACATGTCCAAAGTATGTAAGACGCAGTCTCACCACCCTTCCTTCTAAGGAGCATTCTGTTGTACCTCTTCTAAGACAGATTTGTTCGTTCTTTTGACAGTCCATGGTATATTCAATATTCTTTGCCAACACCACAATTCAAAGGTGTCAACTCTTCTTCAGTCTTCCTTATTCATTGTCCAGCTTTCACATGCATATGATGTGATTGAAAATACCATGGCTTGGGTCAGGCACACCTTAGTCTTTAAGGTGACATCTTTGATCTTCAACAAGCTAATGCAGTCTCTGATTTATGTGGCCCTTTCTGTCTCTAGGGCTCATAATTACCTTGTGTCTTTGATGTTCTTCATTCTCCTTTGATCCAGGTGGGTTGAGACCAATTCATGCATCTTAAATGGCCCCTTGCTAGCATTTAAGACGCCAGACACCACACTCCAAAATGGGATGCAGAATGTTTTCTTAATAGATTTTATTATGCCAATTGACTTAGATGTGCCCTGAAACCATGGTCCTCAAACCCCACCCCTGCTTCACTGGCCTTCGAGGTGTTCAGTCTATTCAGGAAACTTCTTTGCTATTGGTTTAGTCCAGTTGTGCCGACCTCGCCTGTATTATGTGTTGTCTTTCCCTTCACCTAAAATAGTTCTAGTCTACTATCTAATTAGTGAAAAACCCTCTCCCTCCCTCTCTCCTCAACCTCATAACCATCAAAGAATATTTTCTCTTCTGTTTAAAGTATTTCTCGAGTTCTTATAATAGTGGTCTGATACAATATTTGTCCTTTTGCAACTGACTAATTTCACTCAGCATAATGCCTTCCAGATTCCTCCATGTTATAAAAGTTTCACAGATTCATCACTGTTCTTTATCCATGTGTAGTATCCCATTGTGTGAACATACCATAATCGATTTATCCATTCACCTGTTGATGGGCACCCTGGTTGCTTCCATCTTTTTGCTATTGTAAACAGTGCTGCAACGCACATGTGTAAAGGCTTTTATTTCTCTAGAATATATTCCAAGGAGTATAGTAATTCTATGTCTAGTTTTTTAAGGATGGGCCAAATCCATTTCCAAAGTGGTTGTAGCATTTTACATTCCCACCAGCAGCGTATAAGTGTTCCAGTCTCTCCACAACCTCTCCAACATTTATTATTTTGTGTTTGTTGGATTAATGCCAGCCTTGTTGGAGTGAGATGAAATCTCATTGTAGTTTTGACTTGCATTTCTCCAGTGGCTAATGATCATGAGCATTTCCTCATGTATCTTTAGTGAAGTGCCTGTGCATATCCTTTGCCCATTTTTTAACTGGGCTATTTGTTTTTTTGTAGTTGAGTTTTTGCAGTATCATGTAGATTTTAGAGATCAGGCACTGATCAGAAATGTCATAGCTAAAAACTTTTTCCCAGTCTGTAGGTAGTCTTTTAACTCTTTCCGTGAAGTCTTTGGTTGAGCATAGGTGTTTGATTTTTAGGAGCTCCCAGTTATCTAGTTTTTCTTCTGCATTCTTTATAATGTTTTGTATTCTGGTTATGTCATGTATTAGGGCTACTAGTATTGTCCCTATTTTTTTGTCCATGATCTTTATCATTTCAGATTTTATATTTAGGTCTTTGATCCATTTTGAGTTCATTTTTGTCCATGGAGTGAGGAATGGGTCTTGTTTCATTTTTTTACAGATTGAAACCCAGTTATACCAGCACATTCGTTAAAAAGGCTGTCTTTTCCCCCATTTAACTGACTTTGGGCCTTTGTCAAATATCAGCTGCTCATGTGTGGATGGATATACGTCTGGATTCTCAACCTGTTCCATTGGTGCATGGGTCTGTTGTTGTACCAGTACCAGGCTGTTTTGACTACTGTGGCAGTATAATAGGTTCTAAAATCAGGTAGAGCGAGGCCTCCCACTTTCTTCTTCTTTTTCAGTGCTGCTTTAATTATCAGGGACCTCTTGCCCTTCCACATGAAGTTGGTGATTTGTTGCTCCTTCTCATTAAAAAGTGTCATTGGAATTTGGATTGGAATTGCATTGTATCTCTAGATCGCTTTTGGTAGAATAGACATCTTTACAATGTTAACTCTCCCTCTCCATGAGCAAGGTATGTTTTTTCCACGTATGTAGGTCTCTTTTCATTTCTTGCAGTAGTGTCTTGTAGTTGTCTTTGTATGTCTTTTACATCTCTGGCAAGATTTATTCCTAAGTATTTTATCTTCTTGGGGGCTACTGTCAGTGGTATTGATTTGGTGATTTCCTCTTCAATGATCTTTTGGTTGGTGTAGAGGAGATCAACTGACTTTTGTATGTTTATCCTGTATGCTGATACCCTGCTGAAATCTTCTATTAGTCTCAGTAGTTTTCTTGAGGATTCTTTAGGGTTTTCTGTGTACTAGATCGTGTCATCTGCAAATAGAGATACTTTTATTTCTTCTTTACCAATCTGGATGCCCTTTATTTCTTTATCTAGCCTGATTGCTCCAGCTAGGACCTCCAGCACAATGTTGAATAAGAGTGGTGATAAAGGGCACACTTGTCTGGTTCCCGTTCTGAAGGGAAATGCTTTCAGACTCTCTCCATTTAGCATGATGTTGGCTGTTGGCTTTGTATAAATGCCCTTTATTATGCTGAGGAATTTTCCTTCTATTCCTATTTCGCTGAGAGTTTTTATCATTAATGGCCTTTTCCACATCAGTTGATAAAATCATGTGGTTCTTGTCTTTTATTTATATGATGGATTGCATTAATTGTTTTATTAATGTTGAACCATCCCTGCATACCTGGTATGAATCCCACTTGGTCATGGTGAATTATTTTTTTGATATGTTGTTGAATTCTATTGGCTAGAATTTTGTTGAGGATTTTTGCATCTAAGTTTGTGAAGGATATAGGTCTGTAATTTTCTTTTTTTGTGGTGTCTTTACCTGGTTTTGGTATCAGGGATATGTTGGTTTCATAAAATGAGTTTGGGGGTATTCCGTCCTTTTCTAAGCTATGAAATATCTTTAGTAGTACTGGTGTTAACTCTCTGTGAAAGTTTGATAGAACTCTGCAGTGAAGCCGTCCGGGCCAGAGCTTTTTTTTTGGGGGGGGGGGGGTTTGATTACCTTTTCAATCTCTTCTTTTGTTATGGGTTTATGTAGTTGTTCTACCTCTGTTTGTGTCAGTTTAGGTAGGTAATGTGTTTCTAGGAATTCATCCATTTCTTCTCGGTTTTCAAATTTGTTAGAGTACAATTTTTCTTAGTAATCTTATATGATTCTTTTAATTTCAATTGCGTCTGTTGTGATATGGCCCATCTTATTTCTTATTCCATTTATTTTCTTCCTCTCCTGTTTTTCTTTTGTCAGTTTGGCCAATGGCTTATCAATTTTGTTATTTTTTTTCAACAAACCAGCTTTTGGTCTTGATAACTCTTTCAATTGTTTTCCTGTTTTCTATTTCATTTCATTCTGCTCTAACTTTTATTTTTTGCTTTCTTCTGGTGCCTGAGGGTTTCTTTTGTTGTTCTCTATTTGTTCAAATTGTAGTGATAATTCTTTGATTTGGGCCCTTTCTTCTTTTTGTATGTGTCCATTTATTGATATAAATTGACCTCTGAGCACTGCTTTCACTGTGTCTCAAAGGTTCTGATAGGAAGTGTTTTCATTCTCATTGGATTCTATGAATTTCTCTATCTAATCCTTAATGTATTCTATAACCCAGTCATTTTTGAGTAGGATATTGTTCAGTTTCCAAGTGTTTGATTTCTTTTCCCTGCCTTTTCTATTATTGATTTCTACTTTTATGGCCTTATGATCAGAGAAGATGCTTTGTAATATTTCGATGTTTTGGATTCTGCTAAGGCTTGCTTTATGACGTAATATGTGGTCTATTCTAGAGAATGTTCTATGTGCACTAGAAAAGAAAGTATACTTGGTTAGTGTTGGGTGGCATGTTCTGTACGTGTCTATGACGTCAAGTTGGGTGATTGTGGCATTTAGATCTTCCGTGTCTTTATTGAGCTTCTTTTTGGATGTTCTGTCCTTCACCGAAAGTGGTGTGTTGAAGTCTCCTACTATTATTGTGGAGCTATCTCACTTTTCAATGCTGTTAGAGTTTGTTTTATGTATCTTGCAGCCCTGTCATTGGTGCATAAATATTTAATACGGCTGTATCCTCCTGGTATATTGTCCCTTTAATCATTACATAATGTCCTTCCTTGTCTTTTGTGGTGGATTTAACTTTAAAGCCTATTTTGTCAGAAATTAATATTGCCACTCCTGCTCTTTTTTGATTGTTGTTTGCTTGATACATTTTTTTCCATCCTTTGAGTTTTAGTTCGTTTGTGTCTCTAAGTCTAAGATGTGTCTCTTGTAGGCAGCATATAGATGGATCATGTTTTTTTTTTTTTTTTTCCCATTCAGCTACTCTCTGTCTCTTTATTGGTGCATTTAGTCCATTTACATTCAGCATAATTATGAATAGGTATGTGTTTAGTGCTGTCATTTGGTGTCTTCTTTTGTGTGTTGTTGACAGTTTTTTTCCCACTTAATTTTTTGTGCTGAGTAGTTTATCTTCATATACTGTCTTTTCCTCATATTTGTTGTTGTTGATTTTGTTTCTTCTGAGTGCCTATTTTTTTCTCATATTTTATTTTGATGAGTAGGATAGTTAGTCTCCTTTGTGGTTACCTTAATATTTACCCCTATTGTTTTAAGTTTAAACCTAACTTTTATTTCTTTATATTGCCTTGTCTTCCTCTGCATATGAAAGATCTCTTGCTACATTTCTTAGTCTCTCTTTATTGTTTTAATATTTTCTTCTTTTACATAATAACATAGCTGTTTCCCTGTTTGAGAGTTTTTTAATCTTGATTTATTTTTGTGATTTCCCTATCTGGGTTAACTTCTGATTGCTCTGTCCAGTGTTCTAGTCTTGGGTTGATATTTGTTATTATTGATTTTCTAACCAAAGAACTTCCTTTAGTATTTCTTGTAGTTTTGGTTTGGTTTTTACAAATTCCCTAAACTTCTGTTTATCCGGAAATGTCCTAATTTCACCTTCTTATTTGAGAGATAGTTTTGCTGGATATATGATTATTGGCTGACAATATTTTTCCTTCAATTCTTTACATGTCATCACATTGCCTTCTTGCCTGCATGGTTTCTGCCAAGTAGTCCGAGATTATTCTTATTTACTTTCCTTTGCAGGTGATTTTCCTTTATCTCTAGCTGCTCTTAAAATTCTCTCTTTAGCTTTGGTTTTGGCACATTTGATTATTAAATGTCTTGGTGACTTTCTTTTAAGATCTACCTTGTGTGGAATTCAATGAGCATCTTGAATAGATATCTTCTCATCTTTCACAATACCAGGGAAGTTTTCTGCCAACAAATCTTCAGCAATTCTCTCTGTGTTTTCTGTTATCCTTCCCTGTTCTGGTACTCCAATAACTTATAGGTTATTTCTCTTGATAGAGTCCCACATGGTCTTAAGATTTCTTCATTTTTCAAAAAAATTCTTTTATCTGGTTTTTCTTCAAATATATTGGTGCCAAATGCTTTATCTTCGGTCTCACCAATTCTCCCTTCCACTTACTCAATTCTGCTCTTCTGACTTTCTATCGAGTTGTCTAATTCTGTAGTTTTATTGTTAATCTTCTCAATTTCTGATTGCTGTCTCTCTATGGCTTCTTGCAGCTTATTAAGTTTTTCATTATGTTCTTGAATAACCTTTTTAATTTCTTTGACTGCTTTATCTGTGTCTTCTTTGGCTTGTTTTGTATATTGTCCGATCTCCTTCCTAACCTCTTTCTTGATGTCTTGAATAGTTCTGTATATTAATTTTTTTTATTATGCATCCAGTAATCCCAGGAATGCACCTTCATTGAGAAGATCTCTTGATTCTTTGTTTTGAGAGCTCATTGAAGTGATCATGGTCTGCTTCTTTATGTGATTTGATATAGACTGTTTTCTTCAAGCCATCTGTAAGTTATTCTATTAGATTATTTTATATTTGCTTATGGTATCGTAGCTTCTTGATTTGTTTTGTTTTGATATGCCCAAATGTGTAACTTGAGTGAGCTAGCTTGATTATTTTCACCTTTGAAGCTCTGACATCCTGTCACCAGATGGTTACAGCTGTTATCAGATATATCAGCCTAGGAGTCCATTCACTTTTCTTGTATGGATTAAGCTAAGGTGTCCAGGTAGTTGGTCATCAAGTGTGTGGTACAGGCTCTGTCCTACAGTCTTAGAGGGGCAAGGGTGATTGGTGTAGGTAGCAATATGTGGTTGCAGCAAGGGGTCACGCTCTGAACAAGGCTGGGGCTGACAAGCATCCCCCGAGTGTCTGTGAGTAAAGTGTATCCCTGTTCCCTAGAGCACACAGGTGGATGGGTTCTATAGACAGATCGTGGGTACCCAATGCTTTTGTTTGTAAGGCTGGGAGGTACCAGCTATCCTTGGACCCACTTCATGGTGGCTGTGTCACTGACCTGAGTGGAGCCACCAATCCTTAGGCCCCTGATGTGGGTAGGTGCTGACCCTATTTAATAGGCAAAGTGGTGTCAAACATGAAACACCCACCTCTCCACCACAAATTTGAAACAATTGCAGTCTGCCAACAAGGGCCTTTTCTCCTGAAATAGAACCACACAGGTCCATGCAGGGGAGAAAGGTATTCAAAGTCCATGGACCATTTATGCCTGGACAGCAGCCACTTCTGTCCTGAGCTCCCCTGGTTAGTGGAGCTGGCAAATTATCTTTTCTCCCAATTGTGAATTTATTCCTTCTCCAAGGCCAGGAGAATGGTTCAGAGCACTCAGCAGAACCTATCCCAGCCCAGGGAAATCAACTGCCACTCCAGGTGGCTTGGGGCCAGGGGGTGCAGTAAAATACATGCAAGTTCTTAGCTTTCGCTGAGAGCACCATTCTTCTCTGGTTCTGGAGGTGTGAGTAGGCTGTGTGGCTGGTTGTTTCTTTCTGAGGAAACTGTGGCCAAATGCTACTACCAGCTCACTGTATTCTCTTCCAGGAATGGTGCCTGAGGGATCCTGGCAATTCAGGTCTGGCAACTCCTCTCTGTTTCTGAACCAACTCTTCTTCCCCCTGCCACTCAGTCCTTTTTCTAACTTTGCCTTTGATGTTCAGGGCTCCTAGCTTGTCATAAATGTAATTGCTTCACTGGTTTTGGGGGTCTTTGCTGTAAGAGGGATCACCAGAAGCATCTGGCTATTCCACTGTCTTGGCCCCACCTCCAAGAGTTTTTTTTTTTTTAATATTTAAAATATAGCTTCAAGGGGGGTGAGAGAACCAAAGGAATCTTGAGAAACACCTAGTTGATTTCTCTACTTCTAATGGGGCTATGCTCAAATCAGTACTGAAAACCAAGTATCAGTCCTACTTTAAAAACCATTAAGGGAAAGTAAATTATAGCATCTGTTCAGGTCAACGGTATTTCAGTTTCATCAGAAAAAATTCATGTGAGAGTTAATGTCTTCCTACTGAATGCTCTAATATTTGTTCACAAAAAAGAGAGACCTTATTTATCATTGGGTCACGGAAACAAACTGGAATTAGAATCTGAAGACCTAAGTCATTGCCTTTTCCTTTCTATGAGCCTTGAACTTCTGTGAGCCTGGATTTCTTCATCTGAGAGCATACTATCAGTGTAGGTGGCTAAAGAATTATGTACACTAGTTTAAGTATACTGTTACCACATTCATCATCAACTACAGTAACATCAGCACCTTCTAAGCAAAAGGCCTTTTGCTAGGTATCTAATGTGGTCTCTGGCATGAAAGAGTTTAGCACTTAGTAGAGAGAAAAGAAATATCCATAAAAGCTTTACCTAAATTGATGAAAAGACATATGCCACATATTAAATCACAGGTGCCAGAAGTAAGCTCTGCGAGAATTCAGAGGAGTCAAAATCCAATGTTTGCTGGAACAGCCCAGTAGTGAACATATTCCTAAAGACTGACAAATGCAGCTTCTGAGAAGAAGACAAGGGAAGACTATCCTAGCTCAAACAGAGGCTTACTCCTTGAACATTGAATTTTAAACCAGACAGAACGTGATTGGGAGCAAAATGAACCCGTCTATTGCCTTTCATTGAAAAGCATGACATTACTCATTTGTTCATCCAATAAATAATTACTATCTCTCTACAACGTTTCAGTTGAAAGTGATATAAATTTAAATAAAACAAAGTTGTATTCTGAAAGAACCTTCCACTTAAGCAGAAGGAAAAGGAAACTAAGATAAAACAAATGATTTTTTCACTTGGCCCATATGAGAAATAGCACAACCAGGATTCCACATGAGTTGTGACTAGTTCCACACGCTATTATCTTTCCGCGATGAACCTCATGATTATTGCCATATTCCTTATTCTACTTTTTTTCTCTCTCTTACACACATGCACACATTACATGCACATAAAGGTATGAGCGTAGCATGAAATTTAATAATTATCTACACATTTTAAAAAATCCTTTCCCCTTACCTTTTCCTCACCATTTAAGTAGAAGGAAGAGCTTTCCACATACAGGGAACTCAGAGAAGAGATGATACAAGAACAAAGAGTCAATTTATTGGATTTTAAAATTTTAAGCAGAAGTAATGATTTTGATATTCATGGCTTTTATTTTCAAGAACCAAACACTTGAGCAAGAAAATGTCTCTGTTTTTATTTTCTAATTTTAAACACTCAGTATTATACTTTAAGAGTCAACAACTAAAAATTGTAGAAACACTAAAAAGAGTACTTCTCAAAGCATGGTCTGCAGACCATCCGTATCAGAAGCATTAGTATGTGTCATAAAATTGCATGTTATGGTGCCTGCCTACAATCTGGGAGCCCTGGTGGTGCAGTGGTTAAGAGCTTGGCTGCTAATCAAAAGGCTGGCAGTTTGAATACACCAGCCACTCCTTGAAAACCCTGTGGGGCAGTTCTACTTTGTCCTTTAGGGTTGCTATGAGTTGGAATCAATTCAATGACAACAGGTTTGGTTTTTTGTTTGGTACCCTGGGTCTACAAGGACAAAGACAAGAAATATTCATTTTAAAAAGCAGCCCAGCTTTTCCTGTTCATAATAAAGTTCAAGTATTCTCGCTTAAAATATATTTTGACAAAGAAGACACGATGTGATAATCATTTTCCTGTTCAAATAGGACTAAGAATTTGGCTAACAGAAAAGAAAGAGAATTGAAGAGTTATGACTGGTAAGGAGATGAGTGTTGTCCTTGAGAAGGGCCTAGCCCAGAGGAGGTGGTGGGATGATGGAAATATTTATCAAATCCTGCGTAGATCTGGTAGTGCTCCAGAGCAGACAGGACCATGGCCTGAGACTTCCAGGTTGTCTCTCCTCCAAGAGACTGCAAACCTCACAACTAGGTGAGGCCAGAGTGGTAAGGAGCAATAGCCAAATAGGGCATCCATAGGCTGTGCCTTAGGGAAGCCTCACAAATCCTGTGTACCCCAGAGGGTGTAGCAGTGGCTGATTTTTTGGAAGCAGTTCACCAGGTCTTCCTTCTGAAGTACCTCTGAGTAGACTTGAACCACCAGCTTTTCAGTTAGTAGCCAAGCGTGTTAACCATTTGCACCACCTAAGGACTCCCTGAGGATGAAAGAGGCATTAAGTACACTAGGACACCAAGCATCAACCAGGACTGCCCAGGGAAAATCAGATCTACAGGCGCCCTATGCAGAGTGCGTATACCTGCCCTCCAGAGGCAGCTGCAGATCCTGACACCACAAGGTTTCAGCTTCCTTCCTCTTGACCATCAAAGGCACTGCCTCCTCCCCTGAAGGTTTACATGGGGGTTAGTGAGGGCCCCGTAAAGCCTTGTTTAAAGCTATTGTTACTCTACCCCTCAGGTTAAAGTGGAACAAGGTCTTAGTTATGACATTTGCAGTCTTTCAGAGGAAATATATCCTGGAAAGTCAGACCATGGTTCTTTCTGCTCTGAAGTCCTACCCAATGCATGCAAAGTTTTCATTGCTCTTTCTTAGATGATAATCTAAGGACATCAGTGGTGAATACAGTAAGGTCCTAGGCTGATGTTCAAGACCAGGTGAGAAGCACTGCACCTCAGCTAAAGGCAGACAGGAATGCAAATGGCATACAAAGGCAATATTCCCTCGTGTGCTTGGAAAGTATATGTCTTGGTCATCTAGTGCTGCTCTAACAGAAATGCCACAAGTAGATGTCTTTAACAAGGAGAAATTTATTCTCTCACAGTCCAGTAGGCTTAGAAGTCTGAATTCAGGGCGCTGGCTCCAGGGGAAAGCTTTCTCTCTCTGTTAGCTCTGGAGGAAGGCCCTTGTCATCAGTCTTCCCTTGGACAGGGAGCATCTCAGCACAGGAAACTCAAAGGGCACACTCTGCTCCTGGTGCTGCTTTCTTGGTGGTATGAGGTCCTCATGTCTCTCTGCTCACTTCTCTCTTTTATATCTCAAAAAACATTGGCTTAAGACACTGTCTAATCTTGTAGATCTCATCAATATAACTGCCGCTAATCCGTCTCATTACATCATAGTGATAGGATTTACAACACATAGGGAAATCACATCAGATGACAAAATGGTAGACAATCATACAATACTGGGAATCATGACCTAGCCAAGTTGACAGATATTTTAGGGGGACACAATTCAACCCATGACAGCATATATGTCCTTCTACTCTGCCCTGGGGGGAAGGAAAGCAGATCAGGGAGAGAATCTGAATCAACTGAGTAGTTCCCAAAATACTGCTTCTTATAGCAAAAGTGACTGAGTTATCTCAGACTGGCAAGCACCCATTAGCAGGAGAAACTGTAACTTGAGATCTTAACCAGGTACAAAGAAACAGAGGAAGATATAAAAACAAAAACTTGAGATCTTAACCAGGTACAAAGAAACAGAGGAAGATATATACATATATATATGTATATGGAAACCCCGGTACCATAGTGGTTAAGAGCTATGGCTGCTAACCAAAAGGTCAGCAGTTTGAATCCACCAGGCACTCCCTGGAAACCGTATAGGGCAGTACTACTCTGCCCTATAGGGTCACTATGAGTCGGAATCGACTCGATGGCAACGGGTACAGGTGTGTGTATATATGTATATATATATATATATATACATAGCCATGCAAAAAATTATATATATGTAATTTTCATTCGGGAAATAAGTTTAGCACTTTGTTAACGGTTGGGGACACAGGGATGAATATCTTCCATTTACAGATTGATGAAAGGTGCTGTTGCAGTGTGAGGCATACATCACCTTTTTTCTTCACTTTAGATCTACATGTGGGTATTGTTGTTTGCTGCCTTTAAGTTCTCATGTACAACAGAGCAAAACATTGTCTGGTCCCGTAGCATATTCACAATCATTGGTATGCTTGAGTTCATTGTTGTGACCGCTGTGTAGTTCAAGTGCCTTCCAACTGAGGGGCTAATCTTCCAGCATTATATTGGGACATATTCTGTTGTGATACATAGGGTACTCATTGGCTATTTTTCAGAAGTAGATATTCAGGCCTTTCTTCCTACACCATCTTCTTCTGGAAGCTCCACTGAAAGCTGTTCACCATGGGTGATCCTGCTGGTGTCTCAAATAACAGTGGCATAGCTTCAAGCATCATAGCAACACACATGCCATCTTAGTATGACAACTAACAAATGAGTGGTGGTATTATTACTAAATTCCAGCAAATTAACAAACTAAGGATCAGCATCCTTGAGTTAAGTTCACATCATCAGTGAGTGGTAAGCAGGGATCCAACCCAGATCCATTTGCCTCTGCTGCCTGCCTTTCATTCACTAGGCCATGGAAATTTTGAGTGGAATAGTATTAGAGGCAGAGTGAATTGTAATAAATAATTCAGTCAATGCTGTAAGAAATATATGAATAAAGTGAAGTAGGAGAAGGGAGCAGGGGTCACTACTGCCAAAGATCTCAGAAAATGTTAGAGATGGGAATGATTTTTTTAAGCTGTGTTTTGAGCTAGGATAGAAGTTTTGGAAGCAATGAATGTGGAAGTGAATGTATTCCAGGAAAAGGAAGTCTTATGCCAAGCCTGAGATAATAAAACTTGTGAAGATGATGGAACAGGAGAACAGTTGGATGCAGACCTCAAATTCTGATAAAAAGAGAGCATACTTAATGGTCTGACTGAGACTAGAGGGAGCCCAGGGGTCATGGTCCCCACACCCTCTGTTAGCCCAAGACTGGAACCATTCCCAAAGCCAACCCCTCAGACAGGGATTGGACTGGACTATAAGACAGAAAATGATACAGGTAAGGAGTGAGCTTATTGGCTCAAGTAGACACATGAGACTATGTGGGCAGCTCCTGTCTGGAGGCAAGATGATAAGGCAGAGGGGGACAGGAGCTGTCTGAATGGACATAGGGAATACAGGGTGGAGAGGAGGAGTGCGCTGTCTCATTAGGTGAAGAGCAGCTAGGAGTACATAGCAAGGTGTGTATAAGTTTTTGTACGAGAAACTGACTTGATTTGTAAGCTTTCGCTTAAAGCACAATAAAAAAAAAATTTACTCAGAAAAATAAATACTGGAAGGGGAAAAAAAAAAGCTTGTGCAGAGAAGAGTGAGAAGCTAAGCCACCCAAATATAACATGGGTCAATGAGGCCAAGGAGCGGTGAGAACTCTGTCCTGTGGAGGAGACTGAACCAGAAGATGAAGACTTTGCAGAGCCATACCAGTTCTTAAGTAGAGGAGTGATTTGATCAGCTGTATTTTTAGGAAAAACTAACTTAAGGCAGCTTAGGGGCAGACCACAGAGGAGGGCTTTGCAGTGACCTAGGAGGAAGATGATGTGGCAATGGAGGGCAAGGCACAGATTTTGGAGTCCTTCCTGAATTGGAATTAGAAATTGGCAGCTAATCGATTAGATGAAGTGTGAATCAATGTATAGTTGAGAAATTTTAGATCCTTATTTTGGGAGATCGTGTAGATTTGAGTAATTATAAACAAGACAGGAAATCCAGGTAAAGCCATAAATTTGCTCATCTGTATTTGCATGAGCTCTTATGGCAAGAATGTGTGCAGGGAGATGAGAAACAAGCCAAAGAACGAAGGCCAGAAGAAGAGCAACATTTAAAACTTAAGTATAATGGAATTCTTGGCATGTCTCTGTTCAGACCTTAGGCCATTTTTTTTTCCTTAAAATAAATGTTCTAAATACTCAAGAAATGTAAGGACTTAGTGGAAAGAACTCTGATGTAATAAGGTTCTAGTGCCAAATTTGCCATTAATTAATTATGTGACCTTTAGCGCGTCCCTTTTTTTTAATCTAACTCAGACTCAGCATCCTTATCTGTGAAACTAGCTAATCTCTGTGGTCCCTCTTTCTTGCTTTCAAACACAATAATTCTCACCCATTGCGTTGATTTGAGGATTTCAATTCAAAGAATGTACTATATGATATCATAAGAGTGATGGGAAGAAAAACAAGGTTTAATGGTAATCCTAGCACTGCAATCCTCCTGGCTATAGAACTTCTAGGCATTTTCAGCTCAAAGTTATGGATTTGACCTTGGCATTTCTCTCTCTTTCTACCACTACTGAAAACAAATTTTATTGACTAGAAAGACAACACAACAGACTGGTAATAAAGTCAGTTAGAAAGTTACAAGAATCAGGTGGAAGTTTTCCCAAATCATCGCTGCAATGCTTAACATAATGATCATCAATAAGAGTGTCTGTGCACAGAGATTTTACATAATACATCCATCTCTTCTTCATTTGAGATGCTTATATCCTAAGTAGGATACAATATTGAGATTCAGTTGGATATTGGATTCTTACAACAATTTAAAATCACTCAATATGGGCTCTTCAATGAGGGAGAGAGATGATTAATCACACAGCACTGGCCCCAAGCCCTAGATCCTCTCATCCCAAGTACTGCACATAATAAATAAGCTCTACTAAGATCTAATGCTCCTCAAAGAGAGAAACTGTTGTTGAGTTTGTCTCACTACTTATCATTTAATAAAATGACCTGCTTCTTCAAAGATACCCAACTCTCTCAGAGCCCAGAGGAATTCAAGCGAAGACTTTGCAAGGTGAATTAACATCCAAAAGCATATATAGCCTTATGCCAAGCTAGTAAGTCCAAGAAAATTGTTTCAACCTCTATCCAGAAATTAAATGGTTATTGATTGATATGGAAGATACTGTAACCTTTCAGATTAAATTAATAAATGTTGCTGAACACAATTAAAAAGATTTCTTTTTTTCTTTTTAATGTTACGCTGTTCTCAGAGAGTGTTTTTGACTAAATTCCATATCTGAGGTTAATTACCATGTCTGGGGTCCTGGAATAATAGATTAAGTAGAAAGTTGGCTCCCAAAGTTAAAGAACGGGAAGAAAGCAAGGAAATATTCAGAAGTGATTTATATCCTACTGATGAATTTGAGGGAAGGAAGCCAAATAACCAACACCACCCTTATTTTGTGCTAAAAGGAGGGGTATAAAATTCAAAGGATGTTCACTCCTTTCAGTGGAGCAGGAGCTGCTCCACATTTCCCTCACAGTTAGGAAACCCCTGGTTCTCCACAGTTAGGATAAAGGCAGAAAGCCTTGTTGAATGTACTGGAAATATCCTGGGCAGTGTGGGTAGGCTTTGTTTCTCAGGAACTCACAACAATTTATGGAAATCAGTGTAGAAACCCATGCAACTACTTCATGAAGGTGGGCAAGAAAGAATTTTAATCTTTAAACACAAAACTGTCTGAAAGCATCAAGATTAGTGTGATGTTTTAGAAGGGGTGAAAAGAGCTGAGTTTTTGTCTCAAATATGCTACTAACTAGATGGTTTGGGGCAAGATACCTAACTTAACCCTGTCTCATTTTCCTTACCTGTAGAAGGAGATGGTTGGGTCACACGCTTTCTAATTTCTAAATGCTTTCTAAATTCTATAACATATGAATAATAAATATTTAAAAACTGTTGTTGTTAGGTGCCATCAGGTTGGTTCCGACTCATAGCGACCCTATGCACAACAGAACAAAACACTGCCCAGTCCTGCGCCATGCTCACTGTGGTTGTTATGCTTAAGTTCATTGCTGCAGCCACTGTGTCAATCCACCTCATTGAGGGTCTTCCTCTTTTCCACTGACCCTGCACTCTACCAAGCATGATGTCCTTCTCCAGGGACTGATCCCTCCTGACAACATGTTCCAAGTATGTAAGACACAGTCTCGCCATCCTTGCTTCTGAGGAGCACTCTGGTTGCACTTCTTCCAAGACAGATTTGTTCATTCTTTTGGCAGTCCCTGGTGTATTCAATATTCTTTGCCAACACCATAATTCAAAGGCATCAATTCTTCTTTGGTCTTCTTTATTCATTGTCCAGCTTTCACATGCGTATGATGCAATTGAAAATGCTATGGCTTGGGTCAGGCGCACCTTAGTCTTCAGGGTGACATCTTTGCTCTTCAACACTTTGAAGAGGTCCTTTGCAGCAGATTTACCCAATGCAATGCATCTCTTGATTTCTTGACTGCTGCTTCCATGGCTGTTGATTGTGGACTCAAGTAAAATGAAATCCTTGACAACTTCAATCTTTTCTCCATTTATCACGATGTTGCTTATTGGTCCAGTTGTGAGGATTTTTGTTTTCTTTATGTTGAGGTCCAATCCATACTGAAGGCTGTGGTCTTTGATCTTCATTAGTAAGTGTTTCAAGTCCTCTTCACTTTCAGCAACCAAGGTTGTGTCATCTGCATAACTCAGGTTGTTAATGAGTCTTCCTCCAATCCTGATGCCCCTTTCTTCTTCATATAGTCCAGCTTCTCAGATTATTTGCTCAGCACACAGATTGAATAGATATGGTGGAAGAATACAACCCTGATGCACACCTTTCTTGACTTTAAACCAGTCAGTATCCCCTTGTTCTGTCCGAACAACTGCCTCTTGATCTATGTAAAGGTTCCTCATGAGCACAATTAAATGTTCTGGGATTCCCATTCTTCACAGTGTTATCCATAATTTGTTATGATCCACACAGTCTAATTGCCTTTGCATAGTCAATAAAACACAGGTAAACATCCTTCTAGTATTCTCTGCTTTCAGCCACGATCCATCTAACATCAGCAATGATGTCCCTGGTTCCACGTCCTCTTCTGAAACCGGCCTGAACTTCTGGCAGTTCCCTGTCTATATACTGGTACAGCCATGTTTGAATGATCTTCAGCAAAATTTTGCTTGCATGTGATATTAATGATATTGTCCTATAATTTCCACATTTGGCTGAATCACCTTTCTTGGGAATAGGCATAAATATAGATCTCTTGCAGTCAGTTGGCCAGGAAGCTGTCTTCCATATTTCTTGGCACAGATGAGTTAGCGCCTCCAGCACTGCATCTGTTTGTTGAAACATCTCGATACTCCATCAATTCCTGGAGCCTGGTTTTTCACCAATGCCTTCAGAGCAGCTTGGACTTTTTCCTTCAGCACCATCGGCTCCTGATCATATGCTATCTCTTGAAATCGTTGAACATCGACTAATTCTTTTTGGTATAAAAACTAGAAAGAAGAAAATATAAACAAGCATTTTTTTTTTTTAAGCTCAGTTGTGAGCATCAGGCTATATGAGCTTACCTCACTCTACCCACACTGGGTGGACTGCGTGTCTATGGGGAACCCCAACTCCAAAAGAGCAAAGTTCATGGAAGGGTCCTTTAAGCACATAGCTCACTGTGAAAACAGCAAAGAATACATATTAAGAAGAAAAACAAAAGACTAAAAGGCCTTCATAACACATTCAATGAAGAGATGCCCTGGTAACTTTTACCAGTTAATTGATGCATAAAACGTTGTGAAGATTAATGTACATCAAAATCAAAAGCAAATTGAATTTGTGACATTTTTGCAAATAAAAACTCCAAAGAGTACGTAGGTGCCTTTTGATTTGTCACAGCTGGAAGACTGAATCATGAAGCGCGCCAGGAGAAGCCATTAAATAGCGTTAGATGGTTTGTCAGTGTGGAGGAAAAGTAATTGAAGAACCAATCTGTGTGTATGGACATTGCATTTTAAAATATTTACCAAACAGCGACCCAGTGAGACTTCTTCTTCCACAGCTAAAGCACAAAGTGTTGAATAGGTAGTCAACAGGAAAATTCAATAATTTAAATTCTTTCTTTTATTTTTTTATTATGCAGTCGACTAAATGAAACCTGCTTAAAGATATTTTGGAGTGCATTAAAAAAAATATTAGCCATCTAAGCTATTTGTTTTGCCTTTTTATGAGCATACAAAATACTTAAAAGCCAACAACTGTTTTATGAGAATGATATTTGAAAATAGCCACGTGGTATCAAATAAGCATGGAAGGGAAAAAAAAGCAATTCTTAGTACTGGTTGAGTAAAAAGGAATGCGAAAAAAGTTTCCAATCACCTCATTCTGCCACTCTTAGCCTCAAGGACAAGGAGAATCGCAGATTTTTTTTTTTTTTTTTTAAGAAACACGAATAACAAAAAGCAAGTGTTAGCGTATCATTAAGAGTCAATTAGGTTCCCAGTTGCATTCTTTTAAAAGTAATATGAATACTAATGATATTTATAATGAGGTGAGTGCAGTGCCTTTTGTAGCAGATATAATAAAGAGAAATGTAGAGCAAAACAAGATCTATATTGGAATCCAAACAGAGCTCTGTTTTGTCTAGGCAGAGATGAGCCCAGGGGAGTAATCATATGGCCCGTGTGTTTCCTGTGGTCTGAAGTGTCCCAGGAAGAGGTTGGCTGCAGCATAAAGAAAGCTATTCTGTCATCCAAACAACTGGCTTTATCTGATTTCACTCAAAAGAGTTTGTAGAAATGTTTTTCTCCTTAAATGGGGTGATTTTTTAAGTCTATTTTTACCCCTGCCATTAGAAATACACACAGCTAGGCAAAGGACAACTGTGCAAATGATAGAGCTGCTTAAGGCAAAAAAAAAAAGTTGGTCTAGAAAAAACTCACTTCCTCATGGGACAGAAGGAAGGAACAGTTTCTACCTTGGAAGGATAAGGTGTTTTGTTTTAATCAGTTACAAAGGATCTAAACCTCTAAAATTCTAAATGAGGTTCATAAATCAAGAAGAGTTAATATGAAAACATGTTTCATAATCAGCTTGCAAATAAACACTGTTGCATATTCTATTAAGGCTAGTCCCAGGGATGAGGCAAGTCAAAACAGATTTTTCAAATATACCCACAGTTCAAAGCTTTTAAGTGGAAATAGATCAGGAGAAACATTTTAATAAACAGCACCACCATTTAGTAAGAATGATAATAGTGGTAAGCGATCAGAGGCTATCTAACAGAAAGGTCCTTCTCCTTGAATGGATTATTTCTCAACCTCCAGATAACAGTATTTGGGACTCACTTGCAAACAAAAGTCTAAAACGTCTCCTCTTAACTCATTTAAATCATTCCCATCTCTCATTGAGTATGCAGTGTTCCATCACATCTCAGTTCTGGCAATTAAGACCCTGACTGAGGTTTCCCTGAAGATTCCCCACCTCGTGTCCTAAAGTTGATTATTTGGGATCATGGACAGCTCAAAACAAACTTTCTAACAGATCTCAAGGAAAATTCAAGTTTTTAGTTTTGGTAGGTAGATGACTGAGCTAAAGGAGAAAAAAATAATAATAATAACTTTGGGGAACAACAACTACTTACATTGTGTATAAATTATTTGTAGGAAATTCAGGTAAAGATTTTGGTTCTTATAAATACAGGTTAAAAGATCAGCTCCAGGAAGTGGTAGCAGCCACTCAAAGACAGATTGTAAAGTGAAAAGAAAGTTAAGAATTAAAGATGGTAGTCACAATATTTCAAATTCGGGAAAAAAGAAAAAAACCTATGAAGAAGACCGTGAACAAACAGTAAGAGACAGAAGTTAGTTCTTTTGATCTCATAACAAAGGCCACAGTTGTTCATGGAAGCAATTGGTCACACATTCCTTGCCCTCCTCCTATTCCTGACTCTCTTTCTCCCTCTGTTGCTCAGGTAAATAGAAACCAGTTGTTGCATCTTAGATGGCCGCTTGCAAGTTTTTAAGACCCCAGGCACCTCACAACGAACTAGGAGGTAGAATGGAAGCACTAACCACGGTAATAGGCCAATTAACTGGGATGTCCCATGAAACGATGACCTTAAACCTCCAAACCAAGGAACAAAATCCTGTGAAGTTTTTGGTTGTACATAAGCAGCCCCAGCAGCTACTCTAGATGGCACCCAGCTACCGTTACTGAACATTTTGATCAAGGAATCTATAGAAGAGTCCTGATCAAAAGGGTGGAAATGAAGAACAGAATTTCAAATTCTTATGGACTCCAGGCTTTTTGGAGTCCTGAAGGTTGGATGAGCTCCTGGAACTATTGCCCTGAGATAATCTTTAAACCTTAAGCTAAAAATATCCCCTGAAGTCTTAAAACCAAACAAAAGTTTAGCTTAACTAGTAAAAAATACCTGCCCTGATCCTTATGATCTTTTAAGATTAAATTGATGACAGAAACTCGAAAGATGAGGTACAAACCTCAGGGGGTGGTGAGCTTATGTTAATTGGGGAGGGACAACTCAGAAAAGCAGGATGATAAAGGTTGCACAACTCGAAGAATGGAATCAATGTCACTGAATTGTACATGTAGAAACTGTAGAGTGGTGTATATTTTCCACAAAATATATATATATATATATTTTAATACTAAAAAAAAGAGACAGAGACAAGTCAGGAGAAAAGTCATTGTAGTATTAGATAAGTCAACAAGGCTTATATATGGACTAATAGACTTTGACTGCAGAGAACAGAGTAAGAAAAACTTGAACACCATCCACTGGATTTAGCATATATTATAGATTAAATTATAGTCCATCAAAATATATTTTGGAATCCTAACCTCTATACCTGTGACTGTAATGTAATATAATTACCTTACATCTAATAGAATATAATCCTCTTCCATAATGTAAGCTAATGTGATGTAATTACTTTCCATACTCTAATCTAATCTAATCAATCTGACCATTGAGGTCATACCAGTGTAGGATGAATCCAAAATCTAATCACTTCTTAGTTACATAAAGAGCACCATAGACACAGAGACATGCATTTACAGTCAGAGGCCAGGTGAGGGTTGTCAAGGAAGCAAGGAATGCCAGGGACTACTGACAAGCAAGGAATCAACATAGCTGAGACCCTGATTTGGACCTTTAGCCTCCAGAACCATAAGAAAATAAATGCTTGTTCTTTAAAGCCACCAACTTGCAGTATTTCTGTTTGAGCAGTTTCAGGAAACTAAACAGCATGTAGGACAAAACTGGTGAGCTTAGCAAGTGCTGCTTTGATGGGACGTCACTATAGTGAATTGAGAAATGAGAGGTGAGGAGTTAAAAACCATAACCTTGGTTCCTAAGGCAACCCTGGTATATGAGATAAATAGGCATACTCCAAAGACACAGAGATCCGAGTTTTAAGCCCTTCTCTGGTGTCCAGGAATTATATGACCAAGCCACTTAATATCAAAGAGTCACAGGTTTTTGTCTCTATATTTGGGGATAATAATAATACCTCTTAGAGTTTTTGTGAAAATAAAATCAGATATTGCATGTAATTTTCGAGAATAACATCTGGCATAGGGTAAGCAATTATTAAATGTTAGGGGTTATTTTGGGAAGAAGAGACGTATAAAGTCAAATGTGTAGTTTTTGTGTCCTTTGTGGTTTGGTTTGGTCTTGTCTTGGAATCTGTGAGAATAAGACGCATCTGTGTATATGGGTGGTTCAGTAGAACTGAAGTGAGCATATTTATAGGCTAAGGGAAATGCTTTAGTAAAAAAAGCAAAGGGGGTACTTGAATTCTGCTTAAGGAAGAAACTGTTTCTATCTGGAAAATATACCTTCATAAGCCTGCAAGGAGCAGATGACATATTCTGGGCAGGGATTTTGGCAGATGCCAAGACACCAGGAGAGGGAGAAAACTGTTTTGAATGAGACAAAGGGAAGAAGGTGTGGTTTTAATACTGAATGCAGAACCTGATTCAAAATCTTCACTGCAGGCAGTTTACTGGGAGGTAGTTCCAGGGAACAGGAGTAAGAAACGGTCAGGGGAGAGTGAAACCGGGGAGAGTGAAACCAGGAAGAAGGAAAAAACCAATGTCCTAAAGATATTTCCAACTGAGGACTGAAAAAATAAGCATTAACTAGTTAACTTCCATTCTCTGTTGGTGGAGGATTACTCCAGGGGTTCTAGACTCACTCACATTTCAGGGTGTTTTGCATAGGCCCTGAGTAAGCTACTACCAACATCCCCTGGTGCAGTGTCAAAGAAGGTTTGAAGATCTTTGGTGCATTCTTGAAACAAGACACTCTCAGTTCAAGGTAAATTGAAAAAAAACACAAAATTAAGCCATTGTAGTCATGACTAGAATCAGAGACCGAGGCCAAGAAATTGTGAGTTAGTGAACAAGAGTCATTGGATACAGTTTGCCCCTTGTAGTGTTTCTGGTTTTCATTAAGTTCAATTCTTAAATGAATCTTTTAAGTTTGGGGCTACAAAAGACTTAGTGAAGGGAGGTTTGTGAAACAAGATACAATTGCCCCCACTCCGTAATTGGTCACAAGACCTCAATTGATAGCCATCATCTTCCTTCTTCATCATCTATCTTAAATTTCCCTCATGCTAATTCATAATTTTGGAACCCCTGGATAATGCAAACCCTGGTTAATGCTCTTTAAACTTGCTGCTAACTGAAAAGTTGGAGATGTTAGCCCACTCAGAGGCACCTTGGAAGATGGGTGATGATTGACTTCCCAAAAATCAGCCATTGAAAACCCTATGCAGCACAGTTCTACTCTGACACACATGGGGTCACCATGAGTCAGAATCAATGTAAGTCAGAATCAACTCCATAGCAACTGGTTTGTTTTAATGTCAGCTAATTTGGCTGCTTGCCTGTGGGGTGACAGGCCTTCATCCGCAAGGGGTCTTAATCTTAAGTAGCTTTGCCATTGAGTGGTAATTACTATAATTGCCCATTCACTATTGTTACCAAGTAAAGAGGCACCAAGAAATGCTCCAGTTAATGCTATGGGTTCCAGATGTACTCCTTCCTACCCTCATTATGTAGCAGTACATCTAGCTACTCATGTTAGTCAGGATCACCTTTCTTTTCCTGCTGGTACACTGGCATGAGGACCTAGAGTGACCAGGCAATAGTCAAAGTTTCAAGTTCAATAGAAACTTTGTGTCCAAAAGAAAATGATCTATGGCATGAGATTCCAGGGGATGCCTATGAGGCTTGCACACATGAAAGTCCCCTATGTGCAGGAAAGTTAATATCTTCTGGGACAATTCTCAACCAAGAGGGAAATGATAGACAAATGTTACTCATCGTAGTTCTCTGGTAGAAGGAGGGACCTCTGAAATGAAGACCTAGAGGTCTAGGTACCTTAAAGTAGAAAGACAGAAAGCACAAATTCTGCAAGTGGGACACTGAAAATGATGGTGAGAGGGGTCACTCCTGTTTCCAATGCTTGGTTCCTGACCCAGGTATTCTAGCTTTTGAGGATACAGTACCATGTATTGGCTGTTGATTTAGCACCCTGACACTGCAGAGTTTTGTTTTCAAGCCAGCATCTGGCTGATACTTGAATAGGCTATTCTCTTTCTTAGACTGGCTGCTTCTGAACAGTGCATCATCTGTGTGCTAGGACCAATGGATTTCATGACCACACACCCATTGTCATGTCTCCTTTGCTATAAAATGACTCCTTATTCAGAGACAACATTGTGGAAAAATCTGTGCCAATAAATCAAGCTTTGATGGTGATGGGGTTGAAGCAGCTTTGGGCATGGAAGGGAAAAGCAAATCTGGAGTAGGTGTCAATCCCTATATAAACTCTTGTTGACTCCTTTGAGGTGGAAATGATTTGATATAATTCACAAGCCATGTAAGTAACTGGCAGGTCCCCTCAAGAATGCTGACATGAGGGAAATCATCGTCAAGCTCTGATGTTGATAGTTTGCGTGTTCAGAAGTACAGGTCAGCCTTGGGAAGAGGGAGTTCATGTTTCTGGAACGATGCACAGCTCACACACTGCCACATTGGTAACTCCTTTCATGGGCCCACTGAGTAAGCACTGTGATGGCTGAAGAGAGAGGCTGATTGAGATCCAAAAGATGAAGCAGAGAAAGACATTCAAGGCTGTACTTTTAGTTTTCTTTGAAGCTCCTAGGCCTTATGTTGGGTAAAACCTGCCTTGTAGCTGTAGAAGATGAGAGTCTTTCTAGATGCTGTCACAAAGGTCATCTATCTTTCACAGATGCCCTGAGCTGATAGTTGAGTGATCTAAGCCTGTTATTTATTTTGTTGCCCAAGTATTCCAAAGTTGTAAACAGTAGCCAGTTAACTTCACAATTCTTAAAATTACCATTGCTCCTATACCATTGAATAATCCAGCACATCGCCTTCCACTCGGCCTCATCCTATTCTACCGCAGGTGAGAGACTTAGGAGTCATGATGCTGCAGCATGGCTGGGTTTTACCATCATCCCACTGCCTACTACCAGCGGGGTTCTTATTTCCATCTGACTGGTAAGTGACTCAGTTTCAGAAGCCTATCCTGTGGGTCTGATTTCTAGATACCAACTTCTTTAACCTTGCCTCCCCCTTCCGCCCACCAAGCAAAGCTTCAGTCAAGGACTTCTGCGCAGGTAATTTGACAACGTAATCACAGTGAGGAGGAGTGAGCAATCAACAGTAAAACAGGTAAGGAGAAAAAGTCAACATGAGGGTATGTCATCAAGTTATTCACTGCTGTAGCAACAGCACCTCAACCTCCCCAGGAACTTTTGATGAGCATATAGAATGTTGCTCAGAATTATTCACTTGAAAACAGACAATGAGTAACATTTTCTATCAGCTACCTATTGGTTGAGGACTATCCCAGAAGGTTTTAACATTCTGCACCTTTGGAACTGCACGTGTGCATGTTTGTTCTACAGCACTGGAACAGTTTCATACAGCACTTGGTGTACAATCGAGATTAGATGCGCCAGCGTGAAGTGAGTCAAGCATGCACAAAACTTCTCTCCGGAATCAGGTAAATCCAAGAGGGTGGAGGAAGTGCAAAAGGGGCAGCTGACACAGTGAGAGGAAGGGTGCATATAGAGAAGGAGATATATAAGAAAGAGAGATACAGGACAAGTGTAGAACCAGATGCAGTAAAACTCCATAATGGTGGAGTGGACAAAGGACATGTGAAAAATGACACCTATTATATGCAACTACATAGCTCACTTTTCTGTATCCTTCTAAAAATCTTTAATAAAGTCTGAAGTCAATGAAATATGAATGTTAATAAATACTTGGTGGAATCTAAGGGAGAGACTACCTGTTACATTTGAGTGTGTCTGGGTAGGCATGAAGACAGCACACATGAATGGCAGGAGACCAGGCAGGGAAGAAAGTCAAGACAATGTTATGCCTCTCCCTAGAAAATTGGAGAAATATCAGGGCAATTGTTTTAGAATTCTAGCAAGTGATTTATTTTTAATTTATTGTAGTTGCAGTATAACATCCATACTAAAAAGTATACAAATCATAACAGCATTTTTACAAAGTGAACAACTGTCTAACTAGCAACTATATCAAGAAACTGAATATAATTAGCATTAAAGAAGCCCCCAAAACATGCATCCTTCCAGTTACTAACCCCCTGCAAGTCATTTTCCTTATTTCTAATACCACAGTTTTAATTTTGCATCTTTTAAAACTTATTCAAATGTAAACACAGGGAATGCACTCTTTAGGGTCTGGCTTCTGTCATTCAACATTTTGCTCCTGAGATTCTTCAAGCCATGGATTTTTGGTGGTGACATTCAAGACAAGATTCTTACATGGGTTATTTTTTTTCAAAGAATTGAAGATCCTAGACAGTTAGGGCTTTGTTTCTTACTTGGATTTGAGGACCTTGGATGTATCTTATTCATCTTTTTCTCCCCAGCATCTAGTGTGGTACCTAAGACCATGATAATTTCAATAAGTGCTTATGTAATTAAAAACCAAAAATCAAACCAAGCTCATTGCAGTTGAGTCCATTCCAACTCAAAGTAATCCTATAGGACAGAGTAGAACTGCCTCATAGGGTTTCCAAGGGGCAGCTGGTGGATTTGAACTGCTGACCTTTTGGTAAGCAGCTGAGCTCTTAACCATTGTGCCACCAGGGCTCCTACAGAATTAATGCGAATGATATTTCTTTTCATTCACCACATAATTGACTAGCAAAGAACCTTCCTTTTATTGGGGTATACCAAATGTTTGTTGATTCTGTGTTGGTAAGACTTTTGTAATCATCCACTCTAATTGTCCATTGTCTCTAATGGAGCCCTGGTGGTGCAGTGGGTACCAGCATGGCTGCTAACGGCAGTTTGAACGTACCAGCCACTCCTAAGAAACCCTATGGGGCAGTTCTACTCTGTCTTATGGGGTCCTTATGAGTTGGAATCGACTCAGTGGCCACAGGGTTTTTTTTTTGTTTGTTTGTTTGTTTTTGGTTATGTCTCTAATATTGCTATTGACATCTCAATCCATAAGTGCAAGTCTAAAGTAAACAATTTATGTTATCGATGTTTTCTTTTCTCTGTATCTATTTAGTTTTATTGAGAGAAAAGACTCTGAATTCTGCAACCAAAACTATGTCAGTGGTGATGTGATTTCTAATATGTCAGATGCAAACAGTGAGGAAGAGCACAAATTCTAGGACACCTGAATTTTCTATAGTTTCAGTATCTCTCTAATAACGTGCCTGCTGTTTTAGCTTCTATAATTTAATTACTACTGTAGATCACATTAAAATCATAGATTTGGAGGTTTTGGTATTATGTTTTCTCAAAGATAAAAGCAAATTCAATGACTTTAAGCAAAAAGCACTAAAGCTGATGAAGAGTTTGTAGTGAATGATTATGGTTACTAATAAATTACAGTATACAGTTGTTTTGTCTTAGTAGATTCTATATATGGAGTCCCTGGATGGTGCAAATGTGATCAGCTACTAACTGAAAGGTTAGAGGTTCAAGTCCACACACAGGCACCTTGGAAGAAAGGCCTGGTAATCTACTTCCAAAAAATCAGTCACTGAAAACCCGATGAGCTGCAGTTCTATTCTGACACCCATGGGATCACTGTGAGTCAGAATGGGCAACTGGTTTGTTTTTTTGATTTTTAATAGCATAAAGAGTACTCATCCTATGCCAAGTATTAGTCTAAGTACTTTATATGTTATATGTTAAAATTATTTATATATTAACTAAGATATGAATACACTTAATCCTCAAATAATTCTTTGAGGTAGAGACTTTTATTACCTCCATTTTACAATTAAGAAAATTGAATCTTTTAGAAATTAAAATACAGATCACATACTAGAGGAACAGCCAGAATCCAAACTCAGGTTTTACCGTCTTAGTTTTTAGAAATGGGCAGGACTCAGAATGGGGCAGGGACTCTGAATGCCAATATTACTTTCGTTAAGAGACCTGCACTGAGTGAAGTATTGAAGGCAAAAAGAAACAAGTGGAGAATGGGTGTAGAGCAAGTAGAAGTTTTACATAGTGTGGCTCTGGGTACCTGCCATGGTAGTAAAAAAATAATTCTGAGCATTTCACCCGGAAGAAGGGTTTGCAAAGAAAATCATATTGTTATTGATAATCTAGTCTAAAATATTGTTTACAAAAAACCACAGATGTTAAATCTTTGCTTAGCTATCAGGTGGTTGGAGTAAATATTAAAAATGAATAAAACCCTATTCATTGTTTTTAACAGGAGATTAAGGACCTCTAAAGTTCGTAAGCAATTGGAGCGAGAACTGAACTAAATTAATAAATCTAAGTTACCAATTCTAAGAATATCAAACAATGAACAAAATATCAACAGGGAAGTAAAGAAACCTGACAACAGGAAGTAGACATGTGGCCTCTTGCTGTTGTTGGTCGCCTTGGAGTTGATTCCCACTCGTGGCAACTCCATGTGTGCTGAGTAGAACTGCTCCATAGGGTTCTCAAAGCTGTGGCTTTTTGAAAGCAGAGCTCGGGGTCTGTCTTCTGAGGCGCCTCTGGGTGTGTTGCAACTGCCAGCCTTTTGGCTAGTAGTCCACTGCTTAACTGTTTGTGCCACGAAGCCACTTACAGTTCTGGTCAGTATATCATACCTATAATTCTCTCCCTCCCATCTCTCCCAAACCTTTCTACTTTTTTCTGCTTTAGAAACAATGTTGATGAAGTATTTAATTCCTTGGGCAGTATAAAAGTTAGAGTTAATATACCTGAATAACTGTTCCCAGAGTCTATAAAACTCATATACATAATAATATTATCAATACATTATTCTTTAAGACATATATATTATTAATTAAAAAAAAATCTTATAAGAAATTCCAGGCTTCCCAGATCTCATGTAGAATGAATATATTAACACTCTTAGGCAATAAACACAAATTACACAAGTGACTCCATGTCCCAAAACACATATATGGAATTGCTTTTGGAAAATTTATGAGATTGTAATTTATTCAAGACAAGAATTCTTAGATATTTTTCTGCATCTTTATGTAGTTTGTCATTACGTCATTGACTCAGAGCACGTGCATGACATAGTTTTTTGATGGCCTTGTGGTTGTCGTTAGGTGCCATTGAGTCAGGTCTGACTCATAGTGACCCCATGCACAACAGAAGAAAATATTGCCCAGTCGTGCACCATCCTCACAATTGTTGCTATGTTTGAGCCCATTATTGCAACCACTGTGTTGGTCCATCTCACTGAGGGTCTTCCTCTTTTTTGCTGATCCTCTACTTTACCAAGCATGATGTCCTTCTCCAGGGACTGGTCCCTCCTGATAACATGTCCAAACTACGTGAAGTAAAGTATCGCCATCCTGGCTTCTATAGCACATCCTGGCTATACTTCTTCCAAGACATATTTGTTCATTCTTCTGGCAGCCTGTCTTAGTCATCTAGTGCTGCAATAACAGAAATACCACAAGTGGATGGCTTTAACAAAGAGAAATTTATTTTCTCACAGTCTAGTAGGTTACAAGTCCAAATTCAGGTCATCGGCTCCAGGGGAAGGCTTTCTCTCTCTTTGGCTCTGGAGGAAGATTCCTTGTCCTCAAAATTCCCCTGGTTGAGAAGCTTCTCAGGCACGGGGACCCCAGGTCCAAAGGACGCGCTCTGCTCCTGGTGCTGCTCTCGTGGTGGTATGAGGTCCCCCACTCTCTCCTTGCTTCCCTTTCCTTTTGTCTCTTGAGTGATAAAAGGTGGTGCAGGCCACACCCCAGGGAAACTCCCTTTACATTGGATCAGGGAGGTGACCTGAGTAAGTGTGGTGTTACAATCCCACCCTAACCCTTTTAACCACAGGCAGAGATAATGATTTATAACACATAGGAAAATCACAAAATGGAGGACAACCACACATGGCCTAACCAAGTTGATACACAGATTTTTGGGGGGATATAATTCAATCCATGGCACAGTCCACGGTATATTCAATATTCTTCACCAACTCCATAATTCAAAAGCATTGATTCTTCTTCTATCTTCCTTATTCATTCTTCAGTTTTTGCATATATATGAGGCAATTGAAAATACCATGGCTTGCGTCAGGCACACCTTAGTCCTTAACTTTTGGAATTTTAATAAAATGTATAAAATCTGTACATACCTCAAAAAAGACTAAAAATATTTCAGAGGAAGAGTCCGAGAAATCAGATTTCTTAGATAAGCATATTATGAATTTCATGTCAACAGAAAATATAAGGTTATATATATTTAGCAAAATTTGGTCTTATATTTGAGGAAATATTTTGAGTATGGTTGAATGAATGAGACTTATTATAATTTTTGTAATATTTCGATGTTTTGGACTCTACAAAGGTTTGTTTTATGCCCTAATATGTGGTCTATTCTAGAGAATGTTCCATGTCCACTAGAAAAAAAAGTATATTTTGCAGCAGTTGGGTGGAGAGTTCTGTATAAGTCAATGAGGTCAAGTTGGTTGATTGTTGTAAGTAGGTCTTCCGTGTCTCTATTGAGCTTCTTACTGGATGTCCTGTCCTTCTCCGAAAGTGGTGTGTTGAAGTCTCCTACTATAATTGTGGAGGTGTCTATCTCACTTTTCAGTTCTGTTAAAATTTGATTTATGTATCTTGCAGCCCTGTCATTGGGTGCATAAATATTTACTATGGTTATGTCTTCCTGATCAATTGTCCCTTTTATCATTATATAGTGTCCTTCTTTATCCTTTGTGGTGGGTTTAAGTCTAAAGTCTATTTTGTCAGAAATTAATATTGCTACTCCTCTTCTTTTTTGCTTATTGTTTGCTTGATATATATTTTTCCATCCTTTGAGTTTTAGTTTGTTTGTGTCTCTAAGTCTAAGGTGTGTCTCTTGTAGGCAGCATATAGATGGATCGTGTTTCTTTATCCAGTCCGTGACTCTCTGTCTCTTTATTGGTGCATTTAGTCCATTCACATTCAGGGTAATTATAGATAAATAAGTTTTTAGTGCTGTCATTTTGATGCCTTTTCATGTGTGTTGTTGGCCATTTCATTTTTCCACATACTTTTTTGTGCTGAGACGTTTTTCTTAGTAAATTGTGAGATCCTCATGTTAGTTGAGTTGTTACGTTTTTCTTGGCTTTTATCCTGAGTTATGGAGTTGATATTCCTTTTTGTGGTTACCTTATTATTTACCCCTATTTTTCTAAGTAAAAACCTAACTTGTATTGTTCTATATTGCCTTGTATCACTCTCCATCTGGCAGTTCAATGCCTCCTGTATTTAGTCCCTCTTTTTGATTATTGTGATCTTTTACCTATTGACTTCCATGATTCCCTGTTATGTGTATTATTTTATTTATTTATTTATTTAATTAATTAATCTTAATTTGTTTGTTTTTGTGATTTCCCTATTTGAGTTGATATCAGGACATTCTGTTTTGTGACCTTGTATTGTGCTGGTACCTGATATTATTGGTTTTCTGACCAATCTCCTTTAGCATTTCTTGTAGCTTTGGTTTGGTTTTCGCAAATTCTCTAAACTTGTGTTTATCTGTAAATATCTTAATTTCGCCTTCATATTTCAGAGAGAGTTTTGCTGGATATATGATCCTTGGCTGGCAGTTTTTCTCCTTCAGTGCTCTGTATATGTCGTCCCATTCCCTTCTTGCCTGCATAGTTTCTGCTGAGTAGTCTGAACTTATTCTTATTGATTCTCCCTTGAAGGAAACCTTTCTTTTCTCCCTGGCTGCTTTTAAAATTTTCTGTTTATCTTTGGTTTTGGCAAGTTTGATGATAATATGTCTTGGTGTTTTTCTTTTTGGATCAATCTTAAATGGGGTTGGATGAGCATCTTGGATAGATATCCTTTCGTCTTTCATGATGTCAGGGAAGTTTTGTGTCAGGAGTTCTTCAACTATTTTCTCTGTGTTTTCTGTCCCCCCTCCCTGTTCTGGGACTCCAATCACTCGCAAGTTATCCTTCTTGATAGAGTCCCACATGATTCTTAGAGTTTCTTCATTTTTTTTAATTCTTTTATCTGATTTTTTTTCAGCTATGTTGATGTTGATTCCCTGGTCCTCCAGATGTCCCAGTCTGCATTGTAATTGCTCGAGTCTGCTCCTCTGACCTCCTATTGCGTTGTCTAATTCTGTAATTTTATTGTTAATCTTTTGGATTTCTACATGCTGTCTCTCTATGGATTCTTGCAACTTATTAATTTTTCCACTATGTTCTTGAATAATCTTTTTGAGTTCTTCAACAGTTTTATCAGTGTGTTCCTTGGCTTTTTCTGCAGTCTGCCTTATTTCATTTGTGATGTCTTGATGCATTCTGTAAATTAGTTTTTTATATTCTGTATCTGATAATTCCAGGATTGTATCTTCATTTGGGAAAGATTCTGATTCTTTTGTTTGGGGGGTTGGAGAAGCTGTCATGGTCTGTTTCTTTATGTGGTTTGATATGGACTGCTGTCTCCGAGCCATCACTGGGAAACTAGTTTTTCCAGAAAATCCGCTGACTAATACGCTGGCTCCAGGCTCTGAAAACAATCGCTGCCTCCCCGTATTTGTTCGTTCTCCGTCTCTAAATCTGTGTTTGTTGTTCAGAGTTCATAGATTGTTATGTATGTGATCGATTCACTTGTTTTTCTGAGTCTTTGTTGCAAGAGGGATCCGCGGTAGCATCCACCTAGTCCGCCATCTTGGCCCCACCCCCCGAGACTTATTATAATTTTTAAAGATAAACTTTCAAATTCAAGTTAACAACATTTGTGGGACATTCTCTATATGACCTACGGAAAAAAAAAAAAAAAAAGCATGGCATTATTTTTGCCAAGGAGCTTATAAGCCTGTTGAAAAGATGGTATATGAAGATATATATATACAAATAACACAAAACTGTAATATGGTATTTTATAATGCATTTTGGTAGAAGTGGCAGCGATTTCAGTTGGCCAGAGCTTTTATGGAAGTTTTTTCCAAAAGGCATTAAGGCTTCTAAGTAGCAGATAAGAATGATAACAAAAACAGATTGAATGGATTAAAGAAAATCAAATCCATTGTCGTTGAGTCAATTCTGACTCTTAGCGACTCTAAAGGACAAAGTAGGGCTTCCTCACGGGGTTTCCAAGAAACAGCTGGTGGATTCAAACTGCTGACCTTTTGGTTAGCAGCCATCACTCTTAAATCTTGAGCCCTGAAGCACAGACACAGATAAGAGTAAATGATCCCGAGGTCGAGATAGACATTCAACAATTACTTATCGTACATGTACTATTTAACAGGCTGTGTGTTAGGCAAATATCCCTGACCTCCTAGAGCTTATTTACTAACAAGGAAGAACAGTCAGTAAATATATTAGTACATAAGAAAATACTATAACAAAAGCTGTGGGAATTAAATTGGAGAAGAATAATGGGAGGTTAAGAATAATGGAGAGACGGTGGATTGTAAGTTTAACATCACAGTTAAAATATTGAAAGAAACAGAGAAAACCCTGGAAGCAAGAAGAGAAAAGTGACCCATCATGTACAGGAAACAACAATATGATACACAGCTGACTTCCTATTTGAAACAATGGAGGGGGTAAGACAGTGAAATGACTTAATCAAAGTGAAGAATGGAAAAAAAAAAAAAAAAGAATTCTATATTAGGAGAAAGATTCTTTGAAAATGAAGCATACTGTATGAAAGGAAAAAAACAAGAATAAACTGGGCTTCAAAAAAAAACCTGAAAACTTTCGCTCTTTAAAAGGCACCATTGGAAAAAAAAATGAATAAGCCACAGACAAGGAGAAAATACATTTGCAAATCATATATCTGATAAAGGATATAATCTGAAATAGATAGAGAACTCTTACAACTCAGTAGTAAGAAGACAACACAATTAAAAGTGGAAAAATAGTTCACCAAAGGAAATATACAAAGGCTGATATAAATGCATGAAAAGATGATCAACATCATTAGTCATTAGGAACATGCAAATGAAAATTTCAATGTAATAACACTACATATCCACTAAAATAGCTATAATCAAAAAGGCTGACAATGCCAAGTGTTGGTGAGGATGTGGTGAAACTGTGGTAGTTAAAATACGTAAAATGGTACACAGAGCATAGATTGGCAGTTTCTTTATGAGTTAAACACAAACTTACCATAAACCACAACAAACTCATTGCCCTTGATATAATTATCTAGTGCTGCTCTAACAGAATACCACAGGTGGATGGCTTTAACAAGGAGAAATTTATTCTCTCACAGTAAAGTAGGCTAAAAGTCCAAATTCAGGGCATCAGCTCCAGGGGAAGGATTCTCTCTCTGTCAGCTCTGGAAGAAGGCACTTGTCCTCAATCTTCTCATGGTTGAGGAGCTTCTCAGGCACAGCGACCCCAGGTCCAAAGGATGTACTTTGTTCCCAGAACTGCTTTCCTGATGGTATGAAGTCCCCAACTCTCTGCCTGCTTCTCTTTGCTTTTAACTCTTGTAAGATAAAAGGTGGTACAGGCCACACCCCAGGAAAACTCCTTTTACATTGGATCAGGGAGGTGACCTGGGTAAGGGTGGTGTCACAATTCCACCCTAATCCTCTTAACATAAAATTACAGTCACAAAACGGAGGACAACCACAGAATACTGGGAATCATGGCCTAACCAAGTTGATAACACACATTTTTTTTGGAGGGAGGCTTAAGTCAATCCATGACAGCCCTCAAGTCAGTTCTGACTCATAGCAACCCTGTAGGACACAATAGAACTGCCCTATAGGGTAGTGGAAGCAGACTGCCACATCTTTCTCCCACAGAGTGGCTAGTGGGTTTTAACCACCAACCTTTCGGTTAGCAGCCAAGCACTTAGCCACTGAGCCACCAAGGCTCCTAAACTTACAATTTGACCCATCAGTTCCACTCCTATGTGTCTACCCAAAAAAGTAAAAACTTTTGTCCACTGAAATACTTGAATGTGAAAATTCATAATTGCATTATGCTTAATAACCAAAAAGGAGAAACAATTCAAATGCTCATCAGTTGGTGAATGGATAAACACAATGTGGTATATCCACACAAGGGGATATTACTCAACAATGAAAATGAATGAGCTATTATACATGCTACAACATGGATGAACCTCAAAATAGTATGCTAAGTGAAAGAAGCCAGACACAGAAGATACACATTTTATGATTCTGTTTACATGATTTTTCCAGAAAAGGCAAAACTATAGAAAAGAAGGTAGAGCAGTGTGGATGCCTGGGGCTGAGGGTGAGAGTGGGAATTGATTGAGAACAGGCACAAAGTAACATGATGAGTGATGAAAATGATCTAAAACTGGATTTTGGTGATAGTTGCACAACTGTATACGTTTATTAAAAAACATTGAATTATACATTTACAATGAGTGTATTTTGTGATATACAAATTAAACTTGAATGAAGTTGTTAAAAAAGAGAAGTAGGTTTTTATTAAAAAGGATAACGCTTCAATATTCAGATTCTCATCCAGAGCAATTATGATGTAACTTTAATTCACCCCCAAATGTATGGAGCCTAACTAGGCTCTGTTTTTGGATGCTTTGTTCAAAATAAATTTTCATACTCCTTACTATATAGTAAGAGTCAAAAATCTACAACAACAATAAAAAGATATAATCTTTCTTATAGTTTGACAAACAGCCAATTGAATGGTTAAAAACATTTGGTTAAATCCAATTAATCAGATATGCATTCTGCATGATATCTACATCTTTGATGTTAATGATGAATTAATTTTTTAAATGCAGTCACTGCTTGATTGAGTCTAATATACAGAATCATATTTTCCTACAAAATTGTTTGCCATCAGAATTTCATCAGAATTGCAACTTGTTTTTGAGCTTGTCTTAAAAAAAAAACCTTCAATTCAGCATTCCTACATTTGACTGGGGTAAGGCATTACCGATAAACCTTTTTTAGTTTATCCCACGGAACACAATTACAAGATCAATTATTCACATTCACAGTGGTGTTTTAGGCCCATACTCCCTCCCAGTGTCCCTTTGGGGTATGCTATGCGTCAACTAACCAACGTTATATTGGAGCAATGCTTCACTTGAAAAAAGTGTGAACTCCAGATTGGATCAACCTGAAAGACTATCTGAACCAAACTTAAAAAAAAAAATACAAATACTACCTAATGTTCTAACTATGCACTACATCTTATCTCACATACGGATGATGCAGTCCAACCCAAAACCAAGTCCACAGAATATCTAAAACAAATTGAAAATAAAAACTGACGCAGTTGAAATATTTTCTGAAGTAAACACGAATGTAAGTAATATTTCATTCAGTTCAAGTCTCTGAATAAAAGTAATATTGGTATTCCAAGTCCCTGGTCCAAACCTTCCCATATTCCTTCCAATTCAGGAAAAGTCCCGTGAACTAATGCATTTTCAGTTTTTTGCTGATTATGGAGCATTTCTACCAGATACCAAGGACCCAAGGTAAACTTTCATCTTCTCTAGCAGTTAGTTTCCCTGTGTCATTTCAATTAATCTTTAAGCCCTTTGGCAGTAGGCAATAACTACCCACTAAAATTTTGAGAGTTCATGTTCTTTGTTGTTGGTCATCTGTATTTTTAAAATTTCCACTTAAAAAAAAAATAGAGGTGCTTAGTTTTGGGTAGCAGGCTTCCATTACCAAAAAACCAAACCCGTTACCGTTGCGTCGATTCTGACTCATAGCGACCCCCTATAGGACAGAGTAGAACTGCCCCATAGAGCTTCCAAGGAGGCCTGGTGGATTTGAACTGCTGATCTTTTGGTAAGCAGCCATAGCTCTTAACCACTATGCCACCAGGATTTCTAGGCTTTCATCAGACAATTCAAAATAGCTTGATAATAATTTATGTCACCACCAATTGTCCTACCAACCCATAGCCCAACAAAAAGTTAATAATAGCTGATCCTGAAGCTTGATTAGCAGGCTTCTCCCAGTGAGCAAGGCAACCTTCAACAGCAGATTCACTTTAGAGTCTCCTGGGAAAGTGTGAACATGACAGTAAACAGCCTACATCAAAGACATTGCAATTCAGCAGCAAACCCTTCTGGTTCAGGTAAGTGATATACACCCAAACAAAACATTAATCAAAAGACCCATTTCATTTCTCTTGGGGAACCTGAGCTATAGCAGACTAATTCTGCTCTCTAAGAGTGATTTTCAACACTAAGAGTTCCTTTAAGGAAATATAGAGGCTGAGATAAGCGTCTTAAATTTAGTAGGAGTTTCATGATAATAAAAAGAGTCTTGCTATAAGTAAATGCTTTAACATTGGAAAATTTGAACTCTTAATTAGGCCTATAAGCTGGAGGGACTATTATTTGTGGACATCACTCTGACAAGTTTCAGTTAATATACAGTTGAAAATGGAAGAGAACATGGCATTTACATTGTCTACATAAGGACCATTTGACCTGTTTGAGGGGAGGACTTTGTTTACACATTTATGTTCCCTGAAATCTTAAAGAGTGAAAAAGAGGAGTCTGATAATAAAGTCTGAAAGTGGGACATGCCAGGGGGACAATACATGTCTTCCAGGTATGGGAGAGGGCTACTGTTATGGAAGTTTCCACCTACACCATACCTCTGTTTGGAAATGTCAATGGATTTTGGGAGCATCCATGGAGGCCACCTAAAGCTGACGGGGGATGATGCTTTGGTTTGCCTAGACATGCTAAATTTTACTCTTGCAGAAAATAATGAATTCAATTCACCTTATCTCCCACCCTTCATTTTTCCATCTGCCATTACTCCTGAATTCCAAAACCTTGGTGCACAACATAGGCCCCATAGAGAATAGAGTCTATAAAGATTTTTAGTGAGTTATTATGATTTTGCCATACCCTTTCCTGCCTCTCATACAAAAGTTGAGGAAAAAAAGGTGGTGTTTGGAATGATCAAGGTTTTCCTGGACCACCTTAGACAACAGTACATTTCCTACCTAAGTGGACGATCCATGACAAAGTTAAACCCTTAAAGCCAAGTTCGTTCTCCTGCTTTGGTAAAAATGATAATCTTGCGTTAAGTGTTATTTGAAATTTTAACATTTGAGCTAATCTATTTTAATATTTTAAATCTAAGGAGGTAGATTTCTTTCAAAAATTAATGATAAGACATTATCCATTCTTATTATTTACTGTAGTTGTTTCACATAAAGTTGCCCTGAGAAATGAAACAGTGAATACTGAATCATTGCCCATAAGGGGAAATACAGAGTTAGGTTCCTGTGAGCCTCTGGTTACATTTTTGTAAACAGATCAATGCATAACCTTGTTTTACGTGAATTTATGTTTCAGGACACCTTATTTAATATACATTTTTGATTCATTAATATTCAACTCCGGTCCAACAGTACTATAAATCATGCCTGAATGTAAAGGTTATCTAACATGCGTATTTTCTCCATAAGAAGCATCACAGCCTTCTTGAGCTTAGGGACATTAGATAGGACTTCACCCTACGCTTGGGGTTTGTGTTAAACAGCAAACTCACTACAAAAAAAATACATAACTTATGAACAACTTTCACTCTATGAGTTTGTTGTAAATATTAATTATATTTCAAGTGTTTGCATGTATGAATTAATATCTTAATTGTATTTTTAATGTAAACCAACAGGCCATAATTTCCTTTTTATTTAATGTTGTTTTTTGTATTTAACATAGTAGACAATTAAATACCGAAGTCGCTGATATGACTTTTTTTAACAGCACAAGTTTCCCCAAAATGAAAATTTTTATTTTCTGCTAGTTAATTCTACAATGTGTCTTTAAAATGTTAAAAAGCAAAGATATCACTTTGAGGACTAAGGTGTGCCTGACCCAAGCCATGGTATTTTCAATTGCTTCATATGCATGTGAAAGTGGGACAATGAATAAGGAAGCCTGAAGAAGAATTGATGCCTTTGAATTATGGTGTTGGCAAAGAATATTGAATATACCATAGACTGCCAAAAGTATGAACAAATCTGTCTTGGAAGACGTACTGCCAGAGTTCTCCTTAGAAGTAAGGATGGTGAGATTTCATCTCACATACTTTAGATATGTTATCAGTAGGGACCAGTTGCTCGAGAAGGACTTCATGCTTAGTGAAGTAGAGGGTCAGCAAAAAAGAGGAAGACCCTCAACGAAGTGGATTAACACAGTGACTGCAACAATGGGCTCAAACATAGCAACGATTGAGAGGATGGTACAAGACAGGCAGTGTTTCCTTTTGTCATACAAAGGGTCCCTATGAGTTGGAGCCAACTGGATGGCTCCTTACAACAACACAACAACTATTTAATTGCATGTAGATCCAGAAAGTGGAGATTTCATTGTATTCAGAATAGCCAGCCACTCCTTAGAAGGTGGTGGCCAAGTTTAATGTTTATAGCTAAAGATTTTTGGTGAGAACTTTTAAATAATTAAGAAAAAAAAAAAAGGAGACAATGTAAAGGGTTTATTAGTTAGATTTTAAAGGAAACATAGAGCAATCTGTACCATTTAATCTGGAAAGTAGAGAGTTAAGGGAAACTAAACTGTCTTTTCACCCTTCAAAATAGTTGATCAAATATGTCTACTCTATGAAAAATAATTAAGCTATATCACTGAATTTGGTTAACTTAATCAAATGATTTATCTGATAACCACATACAATCTTAAAATGGTTTAAAGCGTCATACAAAGAAATAAGATTACTATATACATGACGAATTTGGGAAATAAGCTTACTATAACGGTATGGATCCCAAAGGTTTACGGGTGCAAAAGGTTTACGCTCTACTACTAACTTAACGGTTGGCAGTTTGAACTGACCCAGTGGTGCTGCGGAGTAAAGGCCAGGCAATCTGCTTCCATAAAGATTATAGCCAAGAAAACCCTATGGAGCTCAGTTCTACTCTGACACACATGGCGTCACCTTGAGTTAGAATCAACTCAATGGTAACGGGTAATGGTATAGGGTAATTAAAATAAAAAACCAAACCCATTGCCATCCAGTCAATTCTGACTCATAGCAACCCTATAAGACGGTATAGAACTGCCCCGTAGTGTTTCCAAGGAATGGCTGGTGGATTTGAACTGCTGCCCTTTTGCTTAGCAGCAAAACTACTGCGCCACCAGTGCTCCATAATTAGACTGAAAAAATTATTCAGGATTTCACCAGATAATCAGTCACATTTTCTTCCAATGCCCAAATCATAATATTCTAAGTCTTCACCCCATTTGACTTCAAAAGGCATTTTTTTCTTTTATTTTTTAACTATGCTCTCCTTTGTTATTATTTCTGGAACCTCCTGGGACATGTTTACCAACTCATCCCTATTGTAGCACGGATCCTAATTCTGCTCTCTGCCTCAGGATCCCTAATCTTGTGAACTGCTTTTGGCCATTCTGGATTAGATACTGTGGGCTATTTCTCTCTCCTAGGCTGCATTGTACCAAACATAGATCAGACCCTTCTTTTTGTTCCCTACAGCACAACTGAGAGGAGGTTGTTGCTTTTAATGCCCTTTTTTTTTTTTTTTCCGAGAATTGAAGACATAAAAAGAGAGGCATACCCAGGGAATAACTTACAATGACTCCGCTGTGCCCCTTATTGAGGCAGTGTCCTCCTTTTCTATCTTCTGGCTTAACCTATAGCCAAAAAAATTTTCCCCCTGACTCTCAGGGACATTGAGTCTGGGCCTAACTGACCCCAACCCTGACAGAGAAAGTTTTCCCACCCCATTCCTGCCTAAGGCTACCACCTCAAACTTCAGGGCTCATCTTTTCCTAGGTGGTTTCAAAGTGGACATTTCCATTTCTCTCTGATGAAATTATATCCTTACCTACCTGTGTGCTCCAGATAAATCCAGCAACAGTCAGACTTCATCATATATCCCAATGTCTAGGTTATTCAGACTTAAATAATGCCAGATCTTAATTTAACATTTCGTACCATGAATGTCAGCACAATTACAAATTTCTCTCATCCAGGTTCACCTTGTTTGTAGACTAGGAAGACTATTTGTAGAGATAAGGAAGAATGTTTCACATGTTTGTTAAACTCCTTCATCAAAATCAGATAATTTAGGTAGTTTTTTTTTTTTAATGTTATCGACTCTTCTTATCACTGTGAGGATAAAATATTTGTTATAGTATTTGATATGGTGTACTGATACGTACACAGGTCTAGGAAAAGCTTACTTTTGATAGACAGCTGTCTATATGGCCTTTACTTCTGCAAAAACAAAACTGTCACTTACAAATTGTAGTATAAAGTGTTCCTGGCTTTTAGGAAATGATATGCGTTCACCTCTCGTCTAACGTGTTTATTTACATCTCTATACAGAATTCAGAGAGTAACATAGTTGGGGGAATTAATTTTCTTTAAAACAACATCAAATGACTATCTAACACTTCAATATTTCAATGTTTCCTGAACAATTCAATTTCTTTTCTGTGTCTCTTCTAAGTCACAGAAATAAGGGGGGGAAAAAAAGAACAAGAGAGAACAAGATGAACAATATTGAATTCAATACCTTTGAAGGCAGATTATAAAGTATATTGACTCTGGTATATGCCTATAACATTGACCAAACCAAACCCATTGCCATCGAGTCAATTCTGACTCATAGCAACCCTACAGGACAGAAGAGAACTGCCCCATAGAGTTTCCAAGGTGTGCCTGGTGGATTTAAACTGCTGACCTTTTTGGTCAGTAGCTGTAGCACTTAACCACTATACCACCAGGGTTTCCATAGAATTGACAGGAGTATATGTTACTATAATCTTGTTTTTTTGTGTGTGAACTTAACTTTATGAAAAAGTAGTTTTTTTAAAAAGTTCACATCTTTAAGACAGTTATTTCACTTGAATAAATAAATTCTAAGGAGCTCATTAAAAACATGAAAACAAATATATGTACTGAAATTGATAGAACTTTTTAGCAGCCAAACAAAAACTGAAATAATCTAAATGTTCAGAAATAGAAAATAGAAAAGTGAATTTTTTAATTATGGTGCTTCCAATTAAACAGAATTTTAAAATTTTTTGACAAATATTAGATGCCTTGAGTAATGCTTACAAAATAATAGAGTGAAACACCAAATACAAAATTATGTGAATGATAAAATCTAGTGAGCAATTATAAAAATAAAATTAGAAGTAGCTATGTCCATATGGCAGCATTTGAGTTTTAAGCTTCTTCTTAATGTTTTTATATTTCAGCAATAAACATGAATTACTCTTCTGATCAGAATCTATATATATTCAAAAATATTTCCTCTATCAAACAGAATAATAAGTAAATCATCTGATCCGTGATAACATAAATATGACAGCAAGCCAGGACCTCCAAAGAAAACTATTATAAGGCTTTATTCTGAACTACAGTCAGGTTGAAGGCAACCACGAAACTGTTGGATATGGACTGACATGAATAGAAAAAAAAAAAAAAAGACAGAACTCTAAAACCAAATAGCATAACCACAACAACAGCACACACAATAATTTAAAAGACCCTTTAAAAATGAGCCTTAAAGGAAAAAAAAAAAAATGAACCTTAATTCCTAAATTTCAAAACCTAAGAAAAAAATCTATTGTTCAGAAAGCCAACAAAATCAGCAATCAGAACATAGTGCAAACAGGAAGGAAAAGATGAAACATAAAAATAATTAAGAGATAACAATGATAGATTGGGAGGCTGTATGTACCTCTAGTAGGGTTTTCAGGAAAAGAAAATAGAAAGAGTGGTAAAGAAGAAATATTTGAAGAAATAAGTTATGAGAACTTTTCAGACTTGTAAAAGCACTTGAGCCCATATTTTGAACATATACTCTGAGAATTAAGAAAGATAAACAAAACAAATTAATAAGTTTAAGCTACATACATCATAGTATAACTGCAGACCATCAAACTTAAAAGAAAATTGTAAAAGTTATTAAAGGAAAAAAAAAGCCTTCAAGGACAATATTGAAACTTTTTTTCAATACAGCAGAAGGCAGGAATAAAGAGAAGAAGCAAAAAAGAAAAATGGTATATAAAAAACACAAAGTACAAAGATAGTGATTATAAATACATATAATGGTGTTTTAATAAATGTTTAACCACCACCTCTCCAGATAAAATCCCTAATGTGCAGCATTTCTGAATTTCGGTACTAAAAATAATTCTATCGTGGCCAATTTCAGTATACCACTGTGCTGTCACTGAATGTGGGGTTGGTGAGAGATGAATACAGTCAGTTCTTACACGTTGATTCAAGGTGACTCCAGCAAATCACTAAATCTATCATAACAAATTACAGTGAAAAAAACAAATAAATGTAAATGGATAAAATTCACCTATTCAAAGACATCATGTATTATCTATCAGGTAAGTACTTCCGATAAGTTTTTATCAGTTTGAAAACTGAGAGATAATAAATACATACACAAAATACTAATAAAAATCCAACACACACAAACTCACACAGAGTCTGGAAAAAAGAAAGAAGAATATATATAACATAAAATGCTACTCAGGAAAACATGACCAAAATATTACTATAAAATATATTAAAGTAAAAATCAACTATAAGGAGCCTTGGTGGTCCAGTGGTTAAAAGCACTGGACTGCTAACCAAAAACTCGCTGGTTTAAACCCACCAGCCACTCCGTGGGAGAAAGACTAATCAGTCTACTACCATAAAGATTTACATCTCGGAAACCCTATGGGGCAGTTCTACTCTTTCCTACGGGGTTGATATGAGTCTGAATCAACTCGGCAGCATTTATACAAAAAAAAAAGGACATTATATAATAAAAGAAATAATTCCCAAGAGCTACAATAGCATCCCCACATGTCTGTCAGTTTGTCCTACTGTGGTGGATTGCATGTTGCTGTGATGCTGAAAGCTATGCCACTTATATTGCAAATGCCAGCAGGGTAACTCATGGTAGACAGGTTTCAGCAGAGCTTCAAGACTAAGACAGACGAGGAAGGAGGACCCGATGGTCTACTTCTGAAAAAATTAGCCACTGAAAACCGTATGAACAGTAGCAGGACATTGTCTGGTATTGTGCCAGAAGATGAGCCCCTCAGGTTGGAAGGCACTCAAAATACAGCTGGAAAAGAGTTGCCTCCTCAAAATAGATTTGGCCTTAATGATGTGGATGGAATCAATCCTTTGACAGCTTCATTTGCTGAGGTGGCATGACTCAGAATAAGAAGAAATAGCTGTAAATGTCCATTAATAATTGGAATGTGAAATGTACAAAATATGAGACTAGGAAAATTGGAAGCTGTCAAAAATGAAATGGACCACATAACAATCAATATCCTAGGCATTAGTCAGCTGAAATGGACTGGCATTGGCCATTTTGAATGAGACAATCATATGATCTAACCTGCCACGGATGACAAATTGAAGAGGAATGTTGTCACATTCATCATCAAAAAGAACGTTTCATGATCTACCCCGAAGTACAATGCTGTCAGTGATGGGATGATATCCTTATCCCTACAAGGAAGACCAGTTGATACAACTGTTATTCAAATTTATGCACCAATCACTAATGCCAAAGATAAGGAAATTGAAGATTTTTACAAACTTCTGCAGTCTTAAATTGATCAAACATGCAATCAAAAAGCATTGATAATTACTGGTGATTGGAATTTGAAAGTTGGAAATGAAGAAGAAGGATCAGTAGTTGGAAAATAAAGCCTTGGTGACAGAAATGATGTCAAAGATCACATGGTAGAATTTTACACAACCAAGAACTTCTTCATTGCAAATATCTTTTTCACTAACATAAACAGCGACTATATATATGGACCTCGCCTGATCGAATACACAGGAATCAAATCAACTACATCTGTGGAAAGGGACAATGGAGAAGCTCAATATCTTCAGTCAGAACAAGGCCAGGGGCTGACAGAGGAACAAACCACCAATTACTCCTATGCAAGTTCAAGTTGAAGTGGAAGAAAATTAGAACAAGTCCACGAGAATCAAAATACAACCTTGAATATATGCCATCTGAATTTAGAGACTATCTCAAGAATGGATTTGACACACTGAACGCTAATATGAACAAAGACCAGATGAGTTATGGAATGACATCAAGGACCTCATACATGAAGAAAGCAAAAGGTCATTAAAAAGGAAAGAAAAGACCAAAATGGATGTCAGAAGATACTCTGAAACTTGCTCTTGGAAGAAGAGTACTTAAAGCAAACAGAAGAAATGGTGAAGGAAAAAAACTGAACAGAAGATTTCACAGTGACTCAAGAAGACAAAGTAAAGTATTATCACAAAATGTGCAAAGACCTGGAGTTAGGAAACCAAAAGAAAAGAACATGCTAAGCATTTCTTAAGCTGAAAGAACACAAGAAAAAATTTCAAGCCTTAAAGTGCAAGACCGAAGGATCCTGCAGGGAAAATATTGAATGACGCAGCAGGCATCAAAAGAAGTTGGAAGGAATATACACAGTCACTGTATCAAAAAGAATTGGTTGATGTTCAGTCATTTCAGGAGGTAGCGTATGATCAAGAACTGATGGTACCGAAGGAAGAAGTCCAAGCTGCCCTGAAGGGAACAGCAATTAAAGGCTCCAGGAATTCATGGAATACCAATTGAGATGTTTCAACAGACGAATGCAGCACCGGAGGTGCTCACGTGCCTGAGTCAAGAAATTTGGAAGACAGCTTCCTGGCTAACTGACTGGAAGAGATCCATGTTTGTGCCCATTCCAAAGAAAGATGATCCAACAGAAAGCACAAAATTATTGAACAATATCATTAATATCACATGCAAGTAAAATTTTGCTGAAGATAATTCAAAAGCTTTTGCAGCAGTACACTGTCAGGGAATTGTCAGAAATTCAAGCTGGATTCAGAAGAGGATCTGGAACAAGGGATATCATTACTAATGGATCCTGACTGAAAGCAGAGAATAACAGAAAGAATTTACCTGTGTCTTTTTTTTATTGACTATGGAAAGGCATTCAGCTGTGAGGATCATAACAAATTACAAATAACCTTGTGGAGAATGGGAATTCCAGAATAATTTGTGCTCATGAGGAACCTGTACATAGACCAAGAGGCAGTTGTTCAAAGAGAACAAGAGAATACTGTGTGGTTTAAAGCCAGGATAAGTGTGCATCAGGGTTGTGTTCTTTCACTACACTTAATCTGTATGCTGAGCAAATAATCCAAGAAGCTGGACTATATGAAGAAGAATGTGGCATCAGGATTGTAGGAAGATTCATTAACAACCTGTGATATGCAAATGATACAACCTTGCTTGCTGAAAGTGAAGAGAACTTGAAGCACTTGCTGATGAAGATCAAACACTACAGCCTTCAGTATGGATTACCCCTCCACATAAAGAAAACAAAAATCCTCCCAACTGGACCAATGAGCAACATCATGATAAACAAAGAAAAGATTGAAGTCATCAAGCATTTAATTTTATTTGGATCCACAATCAATAACCATGGGAACAGCAGTTAAGAAATCAAATGACGTTCAACATTGGACAAACCTGCTGCAAAAGACCTCTTTAAAGTGTTGAAAAGGAACGATGTCACTTTGAGGACTAAGGTGTGCCTAACCCAAGCCATGGTATTTTCAATGGCTTCCTATGTATGTGAAAGCTGAAAAATGAATAAGGAAGACAGAAGAAGAATTGGTGATTTGAATTATGGTGTTGGGGAAGAATGCTGAGTATGCCTTGGACTATTAGAAAAATGAACAAATTTGTGTTGGAAGAAATACATCCAGGATGCTCCTTAGAACCAAAGACTGTGAAACTTCATCTCACAAAATTTGAACATGTTATCAGGAGGGACCAGTCCATGGAGAAGGACATCATGCTTGGTAAAGTGAAGGGTCAATGAAAAAGAGGAAGACCCTCAATAAGATGGATTGACACAGTGGTTGCAACAATGGGCTCAAGCATAACAATGGTTGTGAGGACAGTGCAGGACCAGGCAGCCTTTCATTCTGTTGTACATAGGGTTGCTATGAGTTGGAACTGACTCGATGGCACCTAACAACAACAACAACACAAATATCATAAACTTGTATGTACCTAATAACATTGCCTCTAAATATACAAAACCAACTCTGCTAAAATTAAATGGAAAAAATTGACAAATTAATAATTGTAATTAGAGATTTTAATACATTTCTGTTAAAAACCTGGAGTTTGAACATATAAAAATTAATAAACTTTAATTGTCATTTATAGACTCACCAGCAAAACAAACAAGAAAAAAAAAAATAGAGACTATACGTGTTTTGAAGTTCATATAAAATGTTCACAAGCTTCATCATGTATTAGGCAAAAAAAAATGTATATTTCAAGGAATCGTAACATATATAGCACACTGGTCACAATTCATTCAAGTTAGGAGTCAACAATAAAAGTGTTCATTTTTATGGCTGGATATTAAAAGTACGCTTCTAAAAAGGGAATAAGTTAAAAGAAAGTAGGGTTTTAAAAGTGCTTCACAAAGAAGTTGAGCTTTGAGCAGCATTTTGAAGAAGAAATAGAAATTTCTCAGGGTAATTTTGGGGATGAGAGCATTCTAAGTAGGGCACAACATAGGTAGTCAGGAAAATATTAAAGAACATGGGGTGTTTGGGGAAGTACAAGTAATTTGGCATTACTTTGGTAAATAAGTGGTGGTCAAATAAAGACATTTTCAAAAATATACTAAAGTACTCAGATTTTACCCTACAGCTGATGATAAGACATTAAAGAATTTTAAACAAGTGTGTGACATGGTCAAATTTGCATCTTGAAACGATCACTCTGGTAATAGTGTGGACGATTGAGACCTGTGAGAAGTGTTAAACAGGCTGAAGGAACAGAGATCATTTATGAGGCTATTAAAACAGTCCAGATAAGATACGGTGTGGTCTGTATTACAGGAGAGTTAATTGGGTTAGAGAAAAATATTTGAAAAGAGAGGAAACTTCTTGTTGTTGCTGTTGCTAGGTGCCGTTGAGTCAATTCTACTCATAGCGTCTTTATGTATAAGAGAACGAAACATTGCCCAGTCCTGCACCATCCTCACAATGGTTGCTATTTTTGAGCCTACTGTTCCACCCACTGTGCCTATCCATCTCCTTGAGGGTCTCTGTGGTAGAAACAACACTGGAGATCGCATGATAGAATTTTTCAAGACAAAAGACTTGGAAATACCTTTTTTTCGACAACATAAACAATGACTATACACATGGACCTCTCCAGATGGAATATACAGGAATAAAATCAACTACATCTGTGGAAAGAGACGATAGAGAAGCTTAATATCATCAGTCAGAACAAGGCCAGGGGCTGACTGTGTAACAGACCTTCAATTGCTCACACGCAGCTTCAAGTTGAAGCTGGAGAAAATTAAAACAAGACCATGAGAGCCAAAGTATGACCTTGAGTATATTCCACCTGAGAGATACAGTCAATAAAAATTTGAAGGTGATTGACTGTGGGAAGTAAGTGAGAAGAAAGGAGCTGAAATTAATGTTGGGTCCCTGTCTTGGGTGGCTGGATGGACAGTAATGTGAAAACTGTGATGAAAAATAAGAGAAAGGCAAGTTTGCCCAGGGGGAATAGAGAAAGGCTGAAGAGTATGAGTTTAATTTTAGACATTATGATGTTTAATTTCAGGTGCCTTTAGGAAACGCATGTGGAAATGTGTGGCAAATACTTGGTTATGTAAGTTTAGAGTTCGAGGAATAGGAAGAACAAAAAATTGATATGAAATTTGTATATTTATTGCTGGTAAACATATAGAGGAGTAGAATGTGTGTGGTGGGAAGACAGACACGGCTGGCTCCCTGGAGAACTCTGAGACATGGCCATGTATAAGGACATAGTTAAGGTGAGTGAGGAAAGGCAGAGAGATGGGAAGAAAAAGAGAATTCTGTGTTGCCATAAAAACAAGGGATGCAATTGTTATAATCCATAGACATTCGGATAAGGACCTATCCATTAGATATGGGCATTAGGATGTCACCGGGGAGCTTGTTCCTGTGACAACGCCTTCATTTGTACCAAGCTTCATTAGTTCTAGTCATCGCTTGTTCCACTATGCCCAGGAGTTACCCTGAATAGCTGCACAAGTCTGGTGATACAGAGAAGGGTCCTGGTTTGCTGTCATTAATTAGTCCAGATATTAGAATCCCAGGCTAAGCTGTCCAGGCTTCTGGTTGCAGACCTTTCTCTGGGGCCACACCTATTCAAATGCCACGTGGGAGCCATGGTTGGTTTTCACTAACCCAGCTTTCCTGAACAGCCCACTCTGACCCCACATGTTTCAAGCGCCTGCCTCCATTTCGTTGTACACCCTTAATTCCCCAATCCTGTCCTCTCTGCATCTGTCTGCCCCACTGCCTACAGAGGGGGATCCCAGCTCCTTTCCTGGATGCTTTGTACATACATCTGATACATTCTGTTTTATAAGCCACTGCTTTTTTCCTCTTCTCCCTATGGCTTTTGGAAAGTAATCTTTCAGCAGGGTCTTCCAGTTCCTTAGAATTGCTTTTAAGGCAATTACTGCTAGTGTTTATAAGCCCAACTTTACTTTTTAAAAAGCCCCCCCCCCAAAAAAAAAAGAAGAATCGGCTGAAGCCCAGAGGAAGCATTATGGGAAGCGACGCAGGGCCGCCCTGTGACTATGCATTTTAAAGGACAGTCTTTCCTCATGATGAGAATTACCTTGGCCTGGGCTGTACTTTCCCAGTGGACCCTTTCCACTTAAGCTTTTTATTAAAAAGTAAATTGGGATTATTGTATTCCCTCACTTTACTCTGGAAGTAGAAATTTTAAATTAATTGTGCTCTAAACTGATAAAAAACAGAGAGGTTTTGATAGCAGTCTGGCGGCCCCTTGTTAGCCAGCAGAGATTTCGATTATTGCTGCCGGGAATGGCTTGGCTGAGATACTTTTAATTTACTTTTTTTTCTTCCCTCTAATGAAGGGTTGAATTATGACTTACTACAAAATCCCCAGTGTCATGTAGAGAGAGATGTTGACTGACTTCCCCTGACTTGGTTAGAGCAGGGCAATTTATTTGGAAGGTGCCCTGGCAGCGCAATGGTTAAGCACTTGGCTGCTAACAGAAGGGTTCACAGTTTGAACCCATGCAGCAGTTCTGTGGGAGAAAGGCCAGGCGATCTGCTCCCGTAAAGGTTACGGCCTAGAAAACCACATGGAGCAGTTCTACTCCGTCTCATGGCATTGCCCTTTGGTGACTGACTTGATGGCACCTAACAACAACAACAGGAGCTTGCTGTTAAGTCACAGACAGGGCTGGCATTCTGGAGGATTTCTGTGTCCATGTCTGTCTTGTCTGGAAAATGTCTTTAGCTCCCTTCAGGAGTCGTCACGTCAGCACAGGAAGTAGAGCTGTAAAAAGACCAGAGGGGCATTTCTGTATTGGTTGCTTGTGTGGCACTAGAGAGATGTCCACAGTGTGAGGACCAGTCACCTTGGTACAAAGTCAGGAACTTCCTTGGCCCGTCTAAACTTGCCTCTATATTAGTAGGTAAGGAAATCACAAATGTCAGCCTCTCTGTATAGCGACTACCTGCCAGGGGGACAATCTCAACCGGACAGGACTGTTTTGTAAACAGTAATCCCTACGCAGTGACAAGGGCTCACTGCCTGCCACGGAGTGAGGATGGTAAAAATGTGGATGTTGCAAAATGTAATTACTGGCCTGGAAATTTTCCTTCTGTGGGCAGATGGCATGATCAAGAGCAACGACAGACATGTCCTTCCACAAACCAAGGGCAACAGTAGTTACACAATAGGCTTAGGTAACAGCTATGAGAGTTGACCCCCAACTTTAGGTAAAACTCAGTGATGTATATTAAAAGAACTTCTTTGAATCCAGACAGCTCAAGTGAAACACCTTTTGAGGATATTGGACTTAAAACCCACTACAAGTGTGGGCTCCTCAGTTCATACCACATGGAAAAGAGTGGATCTGTCAGGTTTGCCCATTTGCTAAGACAACTGCATCCTAGGTGTTTCCATATTTCAGGGAAAGAGTTTCAGGAGAAGGAAAACAGTACAAAACTGAGAACCGAACTCAAGCATAGTGACTTTGGAATAACATTTACTCTGTTCCTCCGGTTTTCAGAAAACAGCTTTCAACTGCAAAAATATTTTTTGAAGTTGCCTATTAGAGCAATCTGTCCTGAAGCTTATTTCACAGTTGCATTCTTGCTGCAGTGCCAACCAGTATACGGCATCTCGAGGTGCACGTTTATTTGTTTACACCCACCTAATATAACTGCTGCCCTCCCCAGCCCTCGCTGCAAAGATAGAGCATCTTCCTGAGGATTGGATGAGACAAGCTGTGGAGTTCAATTAATGATTTTTTTCCCCCCGCTAAATAAAAGGGGTTTTGAAGCACTAAGTAACAAGAGCCTTTAATATTACGTAGAAAAGAGTCCCCTTTTGGTAATGCACACTGCAAGCTGAAAGAGGGCCTTCTGGCTTTCCCACTCCCCTCAAAAAGATGCACTAGTTCCTATTTATTGTTTCTGTTTGGCAGAGTGCAGATCCCTGAGAGCAAGAGGAAGATAATTTCCTTAAGACTTAGTATTTACTTTCTGAATAATTAAGGCCTTGCGAGTCCAATATTTAGAAAAAATGCAACCATGAACTTACAGAATAGGAAAATAAAGAAGAAACATTTTTTTTTTGATATTGCAGGATTTAATCTTAAAAGACAGTGGAATATTTCCGCCTTTTTGCATATCGGTGCAACCATTAAATTATTGAGATCACGTGGTACAGGGGCAGGTTTGCTCTTAGAGTTTCCTGCTTGTTCCAGCTGGACATATTGGTAGACAATAGTTATTCATGAGAAATAATGAGGATCCCTCAACGCTGCAAACTCAACAGTCAATTTGCCAACAAATGGCAAATCTTTGATGATCACTGCTCTTTACATCCAGGGATGAAATATAAAACCAATGAGTGGGGCTTGCTGTAGTCCTAGTTGAAACAGGTATGACTAACGGTTAAGTTGAGGGACATAGGTCCACCATACCCCAAATCCCACACAAATGACACATCCTTGGAGCCCAGGAAGCATGGATACCGATGTACCTGTGTTCTACTGTTATCACTCAAAAGTTGCCATCAAGGTGGTCAGTCAAGAAAGGCACCATAATAGTGATGTTTCATGTTAATTTTTGGAATGAATAAATGCCATATATTCTTACCTTGCTTTGTTATAAAGTGTTCAGCTGAGGAGATCGCGGCATGGAATATCTATCTATTTGCAAGGCTTAAGAGGAAATAAGATTGTGCATGAGAGAGTACAGTTCTCAGAGATAATGTGATTTCCTTAAATGCAGTATCTTTCTGACATCAGCATGGGAAAAAAAAAAAAAAAAACAGTGACAACATTATGAATCTAGTTTGCCTTAATAGTGTTTTACCTAATAATATGCAGATGCTTTGGACCATTCTGGATGAAAATGGCTGTCATTCACCCTGAAACGTAAGGAGAAGGAACATGGGCAGGACCATGTCTCAGCTGGAAATGAAGATGCGCATCAGATATGTGCAGCCTGCTTGGCAAGTGGGCCTTCGTCTTCATTCCTATCAATCTGCAATGTGGACTGAGCTCCTGATCTCATGTTCAGTCCTCCTGTGCCTTACCATCTTTATGTTGGGTGCTGTGCTGTGATCTTATATTATTAATTATACTTTAAAGATTAAAACTCTGGACAATGTGCCAGACCATGACGGTGTAGGAAGCAGAGTGATTGAAGAAGGGAAGCAGGAAAGGATGGAGTGAAATCCTGCCAGCTAATGTGACTTTCTCAGGCTAAATGAGCACGACGAAGAACAGAGGCCTTTTCAAAACGGAGTCAGAATATTGTCATCAAACTGTCGAACTTAAATTTATGCTACAAAAGATCTGTGAAGGACTCGCTGTCTAACTGCTTGCAGATGGTTTCTCTTCCAAGCAGAAGGAGGTAATAAGAATTTCATTCCAGAAAGCCTCTATTTCAAACAGAATTCTGTAGGAGGTGCCAGTCTCTTTACACATTATTAAATCTCTCACTGAGGATTTTTTTTTCCTCTGAAACCTAACCTAAGGTTTTCATTGAAAACTATTGAATTCTGAGTTGGTTTAGGACGCTTAGCAACTTGGATGAACCGCATCGCTTTGAACTAGGCTTCACGTTCTTGCCACTCAAGTGGGTTTCTAACATCTATAAAAGAACCCAAGACCTCCTGTCCTCCTCTACCAGCCCCATCTCACTGTGCCATGGACATGCTTCCTTCTACAACAGGTAATGAGTTCCTTTGTTCCTATCAGACACACGTACTGAGTTGGAAACACTTTCTTTCCTACTTTATGAGTCCAGTCAGAACACACAAGGAAGTTACAGAAGCTGTAGATTGTTTTGCTCCAGCATATCTTACAATGCCCCAGCTTATACTTGCTCTCTGTGAAATGTGCTGCCAGTTGTCTAAATGCATTGAGAGAACCAAACAGGATTTTAATAAATAGGGAAAACAGGTAGATGCTAGAGGGGCTTGCGAAGTTAAAAGAATTGTGCGCTTAATAGGCTAACCGTTTAATAGCAGTAATGGCTGCCACGTCACCACATAACTCACTAATATGCATGAACTGTAGCAGCAAGAAAGTGACTGCTTTCAGTCTCAAGGACTTTCCTAAAAATTCAAGGTTGTAAGAACCTAACCTAGAGAATAATTACTTGTCCAGACGTGATAACAGACTCTGGCAGCACAAAAATGACAGCTTGATTCACAGACAAATATAAGTCGGTCTTGGATGTCTGGCTTCCATTTTTCTGTGGAGAGATAGATGTCTTTACAAAGCCTCAGCAGTGAACATCCTGTCAGTTTAAAAGGTCAGACACTGAAGTGTATCAGAAGAGATGATGCTGCACAGACCATTGAGAGAAAAGAAAATGATTTCATTATCCTCGTTCATCTGCTCTGGATTAATTTAGTTCCCATCATGGTGGCAATTAAGGCACTTTGGTAGTGCTGTCCTGACCTAGTTGAGGTGGAACTAGGTAATAAAAAGCAGCACCAGGGAGGAAAGGTGCTATGGCTGAGTTAATATTCCTTAGGAACTAATGTTGTTAGGAATAGAGTTTGGAGTTGATGCATTCAACTACAGTTGATTAAGGAAGAAAAAAAAACACACACACACACACACACACACAAAACAACCCCTAGAACCATTTTCCAGTTATGTTAGAGAGTGAAATTTACATCTCAGATACTCAGTGAGCCATGCCAGTGCTGGAAATGGATCATGTAAAGGACATTTTGCTTCTCACCAAACCAAACAAAAAAACCAAACCCAGTGCCATTGAGTCGATTCCGACTCATAGCGACCGTATAGGACAGAGTAGAACTGCCGCATACAGCTTCCAAGGAGCATCTGGTGGGTTAGAACTGCCAACCCTTTGGTTAGCACCCATACCACTTAACCACTATGTCACCAGGGTTTCCTGAGTATGAGTTACATCTCACGGGGAACACTATATAAGTGGACCAGAGTAGAACAATGCTGGGAGGATTGCTGCCCTCCTAGGTCAAATAAACCCATTGCCATAGAGTTAATTCTGATTCATGGGGACCCCATGTGTTACAGAATAGAACTGCTCCGTAGGGTTTTCTTGGCTGTAATCTTTATATTTTGAAACAATTTCCAGGCCTTTCTTCTGCAACGCTGATGGGTGGGTTGAGTTCAAACTGCCAACCTTTAGGTTAGTAGTCAAGTGCAAACTATTTGTGCCACCCTAGGTCAGATAGAGGGCTGCTTTTCTGCCATCCTGATTTTGGAAAGAGAACAATACAGATCCTCTTAAACTGACCCCCCCTGGTTTTCTGTTTACTCAATCAGTGTGGCTCAGAATCTTTACTGTCATGTTCAACTGTCCCTCCAGGACCCCTCACATCAGTTGCCAATTTATATTCATCCTACTTCCATTGCCTTCACAATGTCTTCTTTATCTCTTCCCTTTTTTCCACTCTAACTTACATGATTCTTGCAGAAGCCCTCATTACTCCTTACTTAAAAACAAAACAAAACCCATTGCCATTGAGTCAATTTTGACTCATAGCAACTCTACAGGACAGAGTAGAACTGCCCCATAGAGTTTCCAAGGAGCACCTGCTGAATTTGAACTGCTGACCTTTCGGTTAGCAACCATAACACTTAACCACTTTGGTGCCAGGTTTTCTACTCCTTACTTAGGCAACCCTAATAGTTTCTGTCTCTCCACCTACTCTCTCCAAACTCTCATGTAGTCTACTCACAATTGACATATTAAATCTTCTAAAAGCTCACCTTTAATATCATTCCCCTGCTCAAAAATGTGGAATAGCTTTCTGGTGACTACTAAATTAATACAAAGTTATCACTCTAGCATTCAAGGCTCCAGAGTAAACCATAGTCAATCATTTGTGCCCCACTTCCCATTAGTCTTCCATAATACTTATGCTCTGGTTAATCAAGACCATGTACTGATCCATAGCCATATCTCCTGAGCAGCTCCATTTATGCTTCCACTAATTCTTTTCCTTCTCCTTGGAATGCCTTTCCCCCTTGCTTTAGCTCAGTATCCTTCCCATCCCACAAGGTACCCATTCCTTCAGGGAGTATTTCTTGACTTCCAGCAGAATTTAATTTCTCTCCTTCATTTGTATCTCTCAAGATTTTAACAAACAAGCATTAATCATAACCTTGTGGGATAGTTAAAAGATTGCAGGGACTTTCAGTAAGAATATCTGGTTGAAATCTGTCTCTTGTGAATTGGGGCAAGAAATATAATCTTTTGCAACCTCAGTTTGCATAATCAAATTTAACAAATATTTATTGAGTGCCTACCCTATGTTTGGAATGTATCAGTGAAAACAAACACACACACAGTCATTTAAAAATACATGTAGTAAATAAATAAATTATATTAAAAAAAAAAGTAAATGATATAAATTGCTAAGTGTGACCAAAAAAAAAAAAAAAAAAGACTAAAATGGATGGGAAAGGGAGGAGCAGGTCACAATTTTAACTTGGGTGTTAGGGTAGGCCTTGTCACAAAGATGATATTTAAGCAAAGTCTTGGAGGTGGTGAAGGAGTTCACCATATGTCTATGGGAAAAATGCCATCTGAGAAAAGGAAATGGCCAGTGCAAAAAACGTGAGCAGAAAGCCTGTGCTATTCAAGGAAGAGTATAGACACAGGTATGGCTGGAGTAGAGTGAGCAAGAAGGAAAGTGGGAGAAGATGAGGTCAGCAAAACATCGAGGGGAGAGGGCAGAACCTGGAGAGTCTTGTGTCCATGGTAGGACTTTTTTTTTTTACTCTGAATGACATGGGAGCCACTGCAGTTTTGTGACACATCAGAAGAGTGACATGATCTGACTTACATTTTAAAAGGATGGTGCTGACTTCTGTGTTGATATTACACTCTAGACAGACAAAGATAGATGCAGGAAGACCTATTAGAAGTATATTATATTAATCTGGCAAGACATGATGATGGTTTAGGTCAAGGTGGTAGCAGTGGAAGCTATGAGAAGTGGTCAAAATCTGGATGTTTTCAAAGTAGAGTCAATGATATTTCCATGTGAGTTGAATGTGGTATGGAGATAAAGAGGAGTCAAGGATGACTAAGATTTTTGGCCACATAGTAGAATGGAGTGGCCGTCTAGAGAAGACTGTGGGTAAAACAGTTTGGGGAAGAGGCTAGATATCAGGAGTTCAGTTTGGAGTATACTGAGTTTGAGATTTCTCTTAGATATTCAAGATGAGAAGTTGAGAAGGCAGTTGGATGCATCCAGCCATAAAATGAGAATAATGAGACCTAAAATTCCCAAGGGAGTTTACCAGAGGACAAAAGATAGTGAGATTATATATGCAAATTTAGTATTATTTGTATATGCTATCCTGTGTTTCCCTTTTATTATTGTTTTGTATTTGTTATGTGTTGTTGTTGCCGTTAGGTGGCCTCCAGTTGGTTCCAACTCATAGCGACCCTATGCACAACAGAATGAAACACTGCCCTGCTCTGCACCATGCTCACAATCTTTGTTATGCTTGAGATCATTGTTACAGCCACTGTGTCAATCCACCTTGTTGAAGGTCTTCCTCTTTTCCACTGACCCTGTACTTTACCAAGCATGATGTTTTTTTTCCAGGGACTGATCCCTCCTGACAACATATCCAAAGTGTGTAAGACACAATCTCTCCATCCTTGCTTCTAGGGAGCATTCTGGTTGTACTTCTTCCTAGACAGATTTGTTCATTCTTTTGGCTGTCCATGGTATATTCAACAATCTTTGCCAACAAGACAATTCAAAGCTGTCAATTTTTCTTTGGTCTTCCTTATTCATTGTCCAGCTTTTGAATGCATATGATGTGATTGAAAACACCATGGCTTGGGTCAGGTGCATCGTACCCTTCAAGATGACATCCTTGCTTTTCAACACTTTAAAGACGTCCTTTGTGTCAGATTTTCCTAATGCAATGCGTCTTTTGATTTCTTCACTGCTGCTTCCATTGATTATGGATCCAAGTAAAAAGAAATCTTTGACAACTTCAATCTTTTCTTCGTTTATCATGATGTTGCTTATTAGTCCAGTTGTGAGGATTTTTGTTTTCTTTGTGTTGAGGTGTAATCCATACTGAAGACTGTGGTCTTTGATCTTCATCAGTAAGGGCTTCAAGTCCTCTTCACTTTCAGCAAGCAAGGTTGTATCATCTGCATATCTCAGATTGTTAATGAATTTTCCACCAATCCTGATGCCCCATTCTTCTTCATATAGTCCAGCTTCTTGGGTGATTTTCTCAGCATACAGATGAATAGCTATGGTGAAAGCATCCAACCCTGACACACGCCTTTCCTGACTTTAAGCCATGCAGTATGTTGTCTGAATAACTGCCTCTTCATCTATGTACAGGTTCCTCATGAGCACAATAAAGTGTTCTGGAAATCCCATTCTTCTCAGTGTTATCCATAATTTGTTATGATCCACACAGTGAAATACCTTTGCATAGTCAGTAACACACAGATAAACATCCTTCTGGTATTCTCTACTTTAGGCCAGAATCCATTTGACAAAAGCATCCATATCCCTGGTTCCATGTCCTCTTCTGAATCTGGCCTGAATTTCTGGCAGTTCCCTGTCAATATACTGCTGCAGTCATTTTTGAATGATCTGCAGCAAAATTTTGCTTGTGTGTTGTATTAATGATATTGTTCTATAATTTCCACATTCGGTTGGATCACCTTTCTTGGGAATAGGCATAAATACGGATCTCTTCCAGTCAGTTGGCCAGGTAGCTGTCTTCCAAATTTCTTGGCATAAATGAGTGGGCACTTCCAGTGCTGCTTCTTTTTGTTGAAACATCTCAATTGATATTCCGCCAATTCCTGGAGGCTTGTTTTTCACCAATACATTCAGTGCAGCTTGGACTTCTTCCTTCAGTACCATTGGCTCCTGATCACATGCTACCTCCTGAAATGGCTGAACATTGACCAATCCTTTTTGGTATGATGACTCTGTGTTTGTGTGTGTGTGTGCATATGTATATATATATAAACCCAGAGCTGTCGAGTCGATTCCAACTCATAGCGACTCTACAGGACAGAGTAGAACTGCCCCATAGAGTTTCCAAGGAGTGCCTTGCGGATTTGAACTGCCGACCCTTTGGTTAGCAGCCATAGCATTTAACCACTACGCCACCAGGGTTTCCATATACATATACACACCTATTACATGTTCTGCTTCTTCTTGAAGCCAGAGCTATGATCATGTTACTTATTTACTTTTCATTCTTCTTGGGGAAAAAAGTAGTTTATCTCTTGTTACAAATGAATAAATCTTCACTGAAGAAAATGTTCACAATAGCAATAGTCACAAAGAGCAATTTTAAAATAACTACCTCTCATCACATCACCCAGAGGTAAAAATTGTTAACACTTTGGAGTATATCATTCTTGAACTTTTCATCTTTCTTTTGGGTCCTTACATTGTGTGTATCTCCCTATAATACTTTTTTTTTATATAATTCTTTGTGTTCATATGTTTAAACATATTTATTGAATTGAATGAAAATGTATTTCTAAAGTTTCAAAGAATAAGTCTGTTTTAAAAGGACATAGAGAACACTAAGATTTCCTAACTTCTTTTTACCTTTCTCCATTTCCTTAGGTAGTCAAACTGAAACTCAAATCCAAGATTTTCAAGTCTCAAACATTCTTTCTTGCTATTTTACCTTCAGTACAGAAAAGGAATGCACCTTTTCGTCCAAAAAGTCCTCTCAAGAGTCCTCAGTAATTTCCATGTGTGCACTGATATGATGTATTGATTTTGTTATACATTTTTAATCTTTTGCCTGATTTTATGTTTTGCCTCTTATTTTTTTCATGCTTTTATTCTTAATGTATAGTGTCTAATTGCATCTTGTGTGTCATTTTTTTCAATTTTTAAATCATTTCTGGAAAAAGGTAAGATATCAACCAACCAAATAACCAACCAATAAACAAGTAGATTTACACCATGTAGGCAGGCACTAGGTAGGAATTATTGCTGCTGTCCTCTGACTCCCAAACTGAGCTGGAGGAAAAAACATGTATGTGCAGGATGACAACTCGCAACACTTTTTCAATCCAGGTTGTATAGGCTTTGGAAATCATGCAATTTGGCTTTTGTTTCTTAGATTGGCTTATTATGGATAAAAATGTCTACCTCCCTCCTTCTACCCTTTTATTTTCAAGTGGATATCAAATAATAATAATAATATCAAATGTTGCTATTAAAGCCAGCATCTCTGTTGTTCACACTGCAATCTATATGCTTATTGCTATTAGCATCATTATTACACATTTGGGTTCTCTGTAGTCATTTAGCCCAGTATTTATTTTTTAAGATAAATTTCTTTCCAAAGTAATTCTGGCAGGTATTTTATGTATAGTACTGAAATTAAGGTAAAGAGGGATTTTAGTTCTGACTAATAGTTTGGTTATCCAAATATTTTATACCAATAAATGGAGGGGATTCATTAGAGAAAATAATAATAATTATCTCCAATCTCTCAGGATTCTTTCTGTACAGATATAAATAATCAAAAATGATAATATTTATGGAGAAAATAATGAGTATGTGTGAACATCAGCACAAAATAGCCTATAGGCTTAATAGGCTTAGGTGGAATAAAATGTAATTCTAAGCCTAGGGAAGTAAGAGATAAGAATGGGCAGAGAATATGCATACAGAACACAAATATCATCACAGAGCATTGAGGAAGCTCCTACCTAAAAGTGGGTGCACAATAAGAAAAATGAACTCCATCTGTGAGATATTAAACTCACCATCTTTTTGCTACAGAGGAACACAGCTCACCCAGAATCTGAAAAAGGGAACTGAAGGAATGAGTTTGATGAGGCAGACAAATAAAATAAAAAAAGTATCCTGTGATGAAGGTTACCATCTTGGGTTTTATATTACTTTAACTCTTGATGAATAAAAGAGATTAAAATGTGACATTTGGGGAAATGAAGCCATAAGAAGTTCATATTCTAAAGAGCAATGCAAACAGATGAAGTATAAAGCAAAAATGCCATTATTTTTTGTCATTAAGATTATTACAAGGGATGCTTTATGTTTTTGATTCACTGTTTTTATTCATACTGAAGTCTTGTTTTTTTGAGCACTAGGAATGGCAATATCAGGGGACAAAAAAGACAACTGTGCCTAAACCTAAATATCACTGGCATTGAACTGATAGAGACCACTGGTGAAGCAGACAATTCATCCTCATTTCTAGTTGGCTAAATTAGTTATGGTCTGCACAAGGAAAAAAAAAAAGTGATGTAATAAATGACATCAGTCTTGGTTTGAGATCTAGAAAACAAAGAGTTCTACATGTCAAAGTAACTGCACTCTGCAGAACAACAATGTGCTCCCGGTCTATAAACCAGCTGTTAATTCAGGTGACAGCCCCCTTCGACCAATATTTACAGTCGACACTGGGTAAGACTGATCATGAAAAATTTCCTCAGCATCTTTGAGAATATATATACATATAAAGGAATTTCCCTGACCTGGCACTGCATCCACCTATCATCCAAAATCCTCCCCCATGAAGTTTAATTATAATTCCCAACAGAACTTCAAAGAACATTCCCAATGAAGTGGTCTAAATATGCTTAACTCTATCTTCACTTTGGACTGAGAAGGCAAGCTACTTAAAGGATAGTGTTTATGACTTTAGGGGTATACCTAGAAATAGGAATAAATGGCTTTTCCAGTAGCATAAATGCCAAAACTAAATTGAAGCATTTGACATGCAAGAGGGAAATATAATTTAATACAAATGGGCCACAGATGGTGGTGAAATTTCCAGTACAAATATGTCAAAGCTTTTTTTGGTTTTAAGGACACATACTGTTTCCTTTTCTGTTGATGGTTCAGATTTTTCTTTTACTCAATTTGATCTTTTTATTTTATATAGGGAAGAGATGAATTATAGTTTCATAAGTGTTGCCTGAACTAATAAAGAGTAATAATATCATTTGTAAAATGGTCAAATTAAAAAAAAAAAAAAAGATTTCCAGTGATATTTTAAACTAAGCACTAGAAATCTCTCCTTCTCACTCAAAGTTAGAATGATAACATTTTGTACTTCAAAATGCACTGAAGAAATTGTAGAGTAGACCCAGTAGTGTTAGATATGCCCTACTGGAGTATCCACTACTCTAGCGTATGCAGGGCATATAGATTTGCCTACTTCCCTTCCAGGAATCATGTCAGATGTAGGCTTCCAGGAGAGACTTTTCTATTCCATACTTCTGGTACCAAAAGTCTTCCAGGGAACACGGAAAATGAAAGAAAGACAAGAGTGCTCTTGTAGGTGAATATTTCAGCAATTATAGGACCACAGACTGTGATGTGTTTGGTTTGAGATAAGTGACTGAGAGTGTCTATTCCACTTATCCTCTACCCACTAAAATGATAATAACATAATACAAATAATAAATGTATAATAGCTCTGAAAGGTACAAGACAATTTGTGGAATATCTGGAAACCTGAAAGCAGATTGGTTGTTATTGATTGCAATCCAAACGCACAGAGGAAAATATTATTACAGAGAATAAAGCTGCTCTCTAGAAAAAGTCCTATATTAACACTCAAAAAAATAAATAGATAAATGAAAGAAAGAGAGATGAAGAAGGAGGAGGGGGGGCATGGGAGAGAGGAGGAGAAGAAAGAGAAGAAAGGAAGGAAGGGAGAAAAAGAAAAGAAAGAGCTAGAATAAGCACATACAATACCCTAGTTTGTCACAGCCTGGTAATAGAAAAATGCAATTTTATTTAATCAGGCTTTTATCAGGAGCCTTGAACAGATATACCTTTATTTCTCATTGACCGGAATTATGTCACATAAATATTCCTAAACGAACCTGCCATGGATTGAATTATGTCCCCCCAAAAGTGTGAGTATCAGTTAGGCTGGGCCATGATTCCTGTTTTTGTGTGATTTTCCTATTTGTTGTAAATCCTGCCTCTATGATGTTAATGAGCGAGGATGGGTGGCAGTGTGTGTTAGTGAGGCAGGACTCAATCTACAAGATTGGATTGCGTCTTGAGGCAATCTTTAGAGATATAAAAGATAGAACCAAGCAGAGAGACAGGGGGACCTCATACCACCAAGAAAGCAGTGCCAGGAGCAGAGTGAGTCCTTTGGACCCAGGATCCCTGGGCAGAGAAGCTCCTAATCTGCGGGATGATTGATGAGAAGGCCGACTGAGAGAGAAAGCCTTCCCCTGGAGCTGACACCCTGAATTTGGGTTTTTAACCTACTTTATTGTGAGGAAATAAACTTCTCTTATTTAAAGGCATCCACTTGTAGTATTTGTTATAGCAGAATGATGATGACTAAGATACAACCACTGACGAAGTACATAAAATGAACATGATTACTTAACAAAAACAGAAAAGCAGAAAGGGATTTTTTTTTTTTTTTTTAGCAATGTGAAGAAGGGGTAGACTTGAGAATAAAGTTAAGGATTTACAAACGAAATTGATACAGATGTAAATTTACAAATTAAATTGGTACAAATTAGAACTGAACTCCAGTAAGCTCTACGAAGAATATTCTCAAGAATAAAATTGATACCATCACACAAAGGTAATGATGATTAATGACTAAGATAATCATGATTAATGATGAGAACAGGAAGGCATATGCCTTTTCTGTCCATAAGAAGAAAAAAAGTCAATTAAAAACATTAAGAGGGAGGAGGGGGGGCCAAGATGGCGGACTAGGTGGACGCTACCGCGGATCCCTCTTGCAACAAGGACTCGGAAAAACAAGGGAATCGATCACATACATAACAATCTACGAACTCTGGACAACAAGCACAGACTTAGAGACGGAAAACGAACAAATACGGGCAGACAACGACCGTTTTCAGAACTAGGAGCCAGCTTACCAAGCAGGTGACCTTCGGAGCCCGATCTGGGGCAGAGCCCAGGGGGGCAGACGGCACAGAAGGGGGGCCCAGCCCTTCCCCCCCGAGCCCATCCCGGGAGGAAGTCTAGCTGGTTGGCGCGGACGGCGTAGCGGCGCAGCCCGAGGGAGAAGCACCCGGGAGGCAGTGACTGATCTGGGAGTGGGGAGAACAGCATCCCAGCCGGGGAGCCGTCCCGCCGGGAGTTTGGTGGGAAGCGGGCGGGGCGCGAGCGGGGGGGGTCAGCTATATTTCCCTAAAGCGACCTCGGGGCGGGGCCCACACGTTTGTGCAGGGGGACGCACACACAGTGTGCACGTCTGGCATGGCGCACCAGAGGGAGAAATCCCCGGGAGGAAGTGACTGGTCTCGGAGCAGGGAAAGCAGCGTCCCAGCTGGGGTGCCGTCCCGCTGGGATTAGGGCGGGCCCGCGGGCGGGGCGTGAGCGCGGGGTCCAATTTTATTACCCTGAATTGACCCGGGGGCGGGCCCACCTGGTCATGCGGGTGACGCCCACATAGTTCACGAGAGAGGTGTGGCACACCGGAAGGAGAAGTCCCCGGGAGAAGGTGACTGGTCTCGGAGCCCGGAAAGCAGCCCCCTAGCCGGGGAGCCATCCCACTGGGATTGGGGCTCGCGCGCGTGGGCGGGGCGTGAGCGCGGGGTCCAATTATATTCCCCTGAATTGACCCAGGGGGCAGGCCCACCTGGTCGTGTGAGTGACGCACACCCAATTCGCACGTGCGGTGTGGCGCTCCGGAAGGGGAAGTCCCCGGGAGGAAGTGACGGAAGTGACTGGTCCCGGAGCGGGGAAAGCAGCGTCCCAGCCGGAGAGTCGTCCCACTGGGATTTGGGCGCGCGCGCGGGCGGGGCATGGCAGCGGGGTCCAATTATATTTGCCTGAATAGACACTGGGGGCGGGCCCACCCATTCGTGCGGGAGACGCCCACCCAGTTCGCTCGAGTGGTGCCGTGCACCGGAGGGAGAAGTCCCCGGGAGGAAGTGACTGGTCTCGGAGCGGGGAAAGCAGCGTCCAAGCCGGGGACCCGTCCCGCCCGGATTTGGGGGGATGGGGGCGGAGCGTGAACGCGGTGTTCAGCTCTATATTCTGTGGTGCTACACTCCTAGCTCTCTGATCCCTCCCCCACCCTCCCCAGGTGGCTCCATTAACATCCGAAAACCCTGAGCCAGAGGGAGAATTCAGATAGGGATCTGACTGCATTTTTTTTAGCTGATCACCTGGAAAATCTAGTCTCCCAGTGATGGCTCAGAGACAGCAGTCCATAACAAACCACATAAAGAAACAGACGATGACAGCTTCTCCAACCCCCCAAACAAAAGAATCAAAATCTTTCCCAAATGAAGATACAATCCTGGAATTATCAGATACAGAATATAAAAAACTAATTTACAGAATGCTTAAAGATATCACAAATGAAATTAGGATAACTGCAGAAAAAGCCAAGGAACACACTGATAAAACTGTTGAAGAACTTAAAAAGATTATTCAAGAACATAGTGGAAAAATTAATAAGTTGCAAGAATCCATAGAGAGACAGCACGTAGAAATCCAAAAGATTAACAATAAAATTACAGAATTAGACAACGCAATAGAAAGTCAGAGGAGCAGACTCGAGCAATTAGAATGCAGACTGGGACTTCTGGAGGACCAGGGAATCAACTCCAACATAGCTGAAAAAAAAATCAGATAAAAGAATTAAAAAAAATGAAGAAACCCTAAGAATCATGTGGGACTCTATCAAGAAGGATAACCTGCGGGTGATTGGAGTCCCAGAACAGGGAGGGGGGACAGAAAACACAGAGAAAATAGTTGAAGAACTCCTGACACAAAACTTCCCTGACATCCTGAAAGACGAAAGGATATCTATCCAAGATGCTCATCGAACCCCATTTAAGATTGATCCAAAAAGAAAAACACCAAGACATATTATCATCAAACTTGCCAAAACCAAAGATAAACAGAAAATTTTAAAAGCAGCCAGGGAGAAAAGAAAGGTTTCCTTCAAGGGAGAATCAATAAGAATAAGTTCAGACTACTCAGCAGAAACCATGCAGGCAAGAAGGGAATGGGACGACGTATACAGAGCACTGAAGGAGAAAAACTGCCAACCAAGGATCATATATCCAGCAAAACTCTCTCTGAAATATGAAGGAGAAATTAAGATATTTACATATAAACACAAGTTTAGAGAATTTGCAAAAACTAAACCAAGACTGCAAGAAATGCTAAAGGAGATTGTTTGGCCTGATGACCAATAATATCACGTACCAGCACAATACAAGGTCACAAAACAAAACATCCTGATATCAACGCAACTCAAATAGGGAAAGCACAAAAACAAACAAATTAAGACTAATTCTAAAAAATAAATAAATAAACAAAATAATACACATAACAGGAAATCATGGAAATCAATAGATAAACGATCACAATAATCAAAAAGAGGGACTAAATATAGGAGGTATTGAATTGCCAGATGGAGAGTGATACAAGGCGATATAGAAGTATACAAGTTAGGTTTTTACTTAGAAAAATAGGGGTAAATAATAAAAAAAAGGTAACCACAAAAAGGAATAATAATTCCATAACTCAAGAAAAAAGCCAAGAAAAATGTAACGACTCAACTAACATAAAGTTAAACATTATGAAAACGAGGATCTCACAATCTACTAAGAAAAAGTCTCAGCGCAAAAAAGCATGTGGAAAAATGAAATGGCCAACAACTCACATGAAAAGGCATCAAAATGACAGCACTAAAAACTTATTTATCTATAATTACGCTGAATGTAAATGGACTAAATGCACCAATAAAGAGACAGAGAGTCACGGACTGGATAAAGAAACACGATCCATCTATATGCTGCCTACAAGAGACACACCTTAGACTTAGAGACACAAACAAACTAAAACTCAAAGGATGGAAAAATATATATCAAGCAAACAATAAGCAAAAAAGAAGAGGAGCAGCAATATTAATTTCTGACAAAATAGACTTTAGACTTAAATCCTCCACAAAGGATAAAGAAGGACACTATATAATGATAAAAGGGACAATTGATCAGGAAGACATAACCATAGTAAATATTTACACACCCAATGACAGGGCTGCAAGATACATAAATCAAATTTTAACAGAATTGAAAAGTGAGATAGACACCTCCACATTTATAGTAGGAGATTTCAACACACCACTTTCGGAGAAGGACAGGACATCCAGTAAGAAGCTCAATAGAGACACGGAAGACCTACTTACAACAATCAACCAACTTGACCTCATTGACTTATACAGAACTCTCCACCCAACTGCTGCAAAGCATACTTTTTTTTCTAGCGCACAAGGAACATTCTCCAGAATAGACCACATATTAGGTCATAAAACAAACCTTTGCAGAGTCCAAAACATTGAAATATTACAAAGCATCTTCTCAGACCACAAGGCAATAAAACTAGAAATCAATACCAGAAAAACTAGGGAAAAGAAATCAAATACTTGGAAAATGAACAATACCCTCCTGAAAAAAGACTGGGTTATAGAAGACATCAAGGAGGGAATAAGGAAATTCTTAGAAAGCAACAAGAATGAAAATACTTCCTATCAAAACCTCTGGGACACAGCAAAAGCAGTGCTCAGAGGCCAATTTATATCCATAAATGCACACATACAAAAAGAAGAAAGAGCCAAAATCAGAGAACTGTCCCGACAACTTGAACAAATAGAAAGTGAGCAACAAAAGAACCCATCAGGCACCAGCAGAAAACAAATAATAAAAATTAGAGCTGAACTCAATGAATTAGAGAACAGAAAAACAATTGAAAGAATTAACAAAGCCAAAAGCTGGTTCTTTGAAAAAATTAACAAAATTGATAAACCATTGGCTAGGCTCACTAAAGAAAAACAGGAAACAAATAACCCAAATAAGAAAAGAGAAGGACCACATCACAACAGAACCAAATGAAATTAAAAGAATCATTTCAGATTACTACGAAAAATTGTACTCTAACAAATTTGAAAACCTAGAAGAAATGGATAAACTCTTGGAACAATACTACCTACCTAAACTAACACATTCAGAAGTAGAACAACTAAATAGACCCATAACAAAAAAAAGAGATTGAAAACGGTAATCAAAAAACTTCCAACCAAAAAAAGTCCTGGCCCAGACGGCTTCACTGCAGAGTTCTACCAAACCTTCAGAGAAGACTTAACACCAGTACTATTGAAGGTATTTCAAAGCATAGAAAAAGACGGAATACTACCCAACTCATTCTATGAAGCTACCATCTCCCTGATACCAAAACCAGGTAAAGACATTACAAAAAAAGAAAATTTTAGACCTATATCCCTCATGAACATAGAGGCAAAAATCCTCAACAAAATTCTAGCCAATAGAATCCAACAACACATCAAAAAAATAATTCACCCTGACCAAGTGGGATTTATACCAGGTATGCAAGGCTGGTTTAATATCAGAAAAACCATTAATGTAATCCATCACATAAATAAAACAGAAGATAAAAACCACATGATCTTATCAATAGATGCAGAAAAGGCATTTGACAAAGTTCAACACCCATTTATGATAAAAACTCTTACCAAAATAGGAATTGAAGGAAAATTCCTCAACATAATAAAGGGCATCTATGCAAAGCCAACAGCCAATATCACTCTAAATGGAGAGAACCTGAAAGCATTTCCCTTGAGAACGGGAACCAGACAAGGATGCCCTTTATCACCGCTCTTATGCAACATCGTACTTGAAGTCCTAGCCAGGGCAATTAGGCTAGACAAAGAAATAAAGGGTATCCAGATTGGTAAGGAGGAAGTAAAGCTATCACTATTTGCAGATGACATGATCGTATACATGGAAAACCCTAAGGAATCCTCCAGAAAACTACTGAAACTAATAGAAGTGTTTGGCAGTGTCTCAGATTATAAGATAAACATACAAAAATCACTTGGATTCCTCTACATCAACAAAAAGAACACCGAAGAGGAAATAACCAAATCAATACCATTCACAGTAGCCCCCAAGAAGATAAAATACTTAGGAATAAATCTTACCAAGGATGTAAAAGACCTATACAAAGAAAACTATAAAACTCTGCTACAAGAAATTCAAAAGGACCTACTTAAGTGGAAAAATATACCTTGCTCATGGATAGGAAGACTTAACATAGTAAAAATATCTATTCTACCAAAAGCCATTTATACATATAACGCACTTCCAATCCAAATACCAATGTCATACGTTAAGGGGATAGAGAAACAAATCACTAATTTCATATGGAAGGGAAAGAACCCCCGGATAAGCAAAACATTACTGAAAAAGAAGAAGAAAGTGGGAGGCCTCACCCTACCTGATTTCAGAACCTATTATATAGCTACTGTAGTCAAAACAGCCTGGTACTGGTACAACAACAGGCACATAGACCAATGGAACAGAATTGAGAACCCAGATATAAATCCATCCACGTATGAGCAGCTGATATTTGACAAAGGCCCAGTGTCAGTCAATTGGGGAAATAATAGTCTTTTTAACAAATGGTGCTGGCATAACTGGATATCCATTTGCAAAAGAATGAAACAGGACCCATACCTCACACCATGCACAAAAACTAACTCCAAGTGGATCAAAGACCTAAACATAAAGGCTAAAACGATAAAGATCATGGAAGAAAAAATAGGATCAACCCTAGGAGCCCTAATACAGGGCATAAACAGAATACAAAACATTACCAAAAATGATGAAGAGAAACCCGATAACTGGGAGCTCCTAAAAATCAAACACCTATGCTCCTCTAAAGACTTCACCAAAAGAGTAAAAAGACCACCTACAGACTGGGAAAGAATATTCAGCTATGACATCTCAGACCAGCGCCTGATCTCTAAAATCTACATGATTCTGTCAAAACTCAACCACAAAAAGACAAACAACCCAATCAAGAAGTGGGCAAAGGATATGAACACACATTTCACTAAAGAAGATATTCAGGCAGCCAACAGATACATGAGAAAAATCCTCCCGATCATTAGCCATTAGAGAAATGCAAATTAAAACTACGATGAGATTCCATCTCACACCAAGTAGACTGGCATTAATCCAAAAAACACAAAATAATAAATGTTGGAGAGGCTGTGGAGAGATTGGAACTCTCATACACTGCTGGTGGGATTGTAAAATGGTACAACCACTGTGGAAATCCATCTGGCGTTATCTTAAACAGTTAGAAATAGAACTACCATACAACCCAGAAATCCCACTCCTCGAAATATACCCTAGAGATACAAGAGCCTTCACACAAACAGATATATGCACACCCATGTTTATTGCAGCTCTGTTTACAATAGCAAAAAGCTGGAAGCAACCAAGATGTCCGTCAACGGATGAATGGGTAAATAAATTGTGGTATATTCACACAATGGAATACTACGCATCGATAAAGAACAGTGACGAATCTCTGAAACATTTCATAACATGGAGGAATCTGGAAGGCGTTATGCTGAGCGAAATGAGTCAGTTGCAAAAGGACAAATATTGTATAAGACCACTATTATAATATCTTGAGAAATAGAAAAAACGGAGAACACATACTTTTGTGGTTACAAAGGGGGGAGGGAGGGAGGGAGGGAGGGAGAGGGCTTTTTATTGATCAATCTGTAGATAAGAACTGCTTTGGGTGAAGGGAAAGACAACACTCAATACAAGGAAGGTCAGCCTAATTGGACTGGATTAAAAGCAAAGAGGTTTCCGGGATAAAATGAAAGCTTCAAAGGTCAGCGGAGCAGGGGCTGGGGTCTGGGGAACTTGGTTTGAGGGGACTTCTAAGTCAATGGGCAAAATAATTCTATTATGAAAACATTCTGCATCCCACTTTGAATTGTGGTGCCTGGGGTCCTAAATGCCAACAAGCGGCCATCTGAGGTACATCAATTGGTCTCAACCCACCTGGAGCAAAGGCAAAGTAAGAACACCAAGGTCACATGACAACTAAGAACCCAAGAGACAGAAAGGGCCACATGAACCAGAGACCTACATTATCCTGAGACCAGAAGAAGTAGTTGGTGCCCGGCCACAATCGATGTCTGCCCTGTCAGGGAGCACAACAGACAACTCCTGAGGGAGCAGGAGACCAATGGGATACAGACCCCAAATTCTCATGAAAAGACCATACCTAATGGTATGATTGCGACTAGAGGAATCCCAGAGACAATGCTCCCCAGAACTTCTGATGGCACAGGACAGGAACCATCCCCGAAGACAAATCATCAGGCATGAAAAGGACTGGTCAGTGGGGGGGAGAGAGATGCTGATGAAGAGTGAGCTAATTAAATCAGGTGGACACTGGAGAGTGTGTTGGCAACTCTTGCCTGGAGGGGGGATGGGAAGATAGAGAGAGAGGGAAGATGGCAAAATTGGCACGAAACGAGAGACTGTAAGGGCTGACTCAATGGGGGAGAGCAAGTGGCAGAAGGGAGTAAGATGTATGTAAACCTACATGTGACAGACTGATTGGAATGGTAAATGTTCACTTGAAGCTTAATAAAAATTAAAAAAAAAAAAAAACATTAAGAGGAAAAAAGAAGGCTATGGTCCTTGGAAACTCTACGGGGCAGTTCTACTCTGTCCTACAGAGTTGCTATGAGTCGAATCGACTCGATGGCAGTGGGTTTGGGTTTTGGTTTGGTATGGTCCAAATATGAAGCAAGGTAAAATGTAGCTTGAATCTGAGCACTTGCTAGGAGTCTATTTAACTCAGCGTCTACCGAAAGGAGACAGCCAAAGCCCACTGGTCAGGTAATTTAGGAACGATGGACAGATATTTGAATTCATGATTAGTCATTTTGGATTTATAACGGGTGCAGTCACTAATCATTTCTCCATAACGTATTTGTTACTCATAATGTATTTGTTATCTCTTTTATAGGATATTTTATTTACAGCTCAACTCCCTCAATTAATTTCTTTTGGAAAATCATCCTAAGTCTTAAAAATTTTTTATTAAAAATTAAAAAAAAAGTTTCAAGTTGTTTGATATTTTGTGCACACAAGCACTTCTTCTGATTTCTACAAGATACCTGACTGGGTTTTACTACCTAAAAATGTAACAAAATGAACTCAAGCTATGAACATTTATTTTAGAAGAAACTTGTAAGAAATAACATCCATCGTGTTGAACAAACATTAAACGAAAGTTCAGGCATTCTTTCAGATTTATTGTAGGTTCTTTGTGCTAATTAAATCTGAGTCAAATTAAATGTATTATATTTTCATGAAATTAAACGAAAATGAAAGGACTTTCAGTGTCTGCATAGCTATGGTATAATGTGATGTAAATTGGGCCCCTCGGCTAAACTGAGTAGGTAAAAGTTGCTCTTCTTTCTGTTTATCCAGCTGTTAATGTCGGTTTGGCTCACTAAGGGAACTTGAATATTGCAAGGGACAGTCCATAGAAGCCTAAAGCCTGCTAGTTGATCCCATGGGAGCAGGCCAAAGTACCAGGACCAGTTTCTACCCTTCTGATGTCTCACATTTACCCTTCCCCTCCCCCACCACTATGACACAGAGCAGATGAAGGCTATTCCGTCAATAACAAGGCTTTGAAGGATGAATTAGAAACTCCCCAGGTGGATGAGGTGGCAAAGAGAGTGTGAAGAAGTGTGTTGTCTACAGAAACATACAAGTACAAAGATTTTGTTGGTGAATGGGGAGAGTGAATTAAAATGAACTTTATGATAGGATTGTATCACATGAGGTAGTTTACGTGCTACACAAACTAAAAGAATTTCTATAATTTCTTATGAAGTATGGAAATATAAGTTTCTTTCTCATGAAAACTTATGAAACAATCTATGTCAAGTTGCTTTGTAAACTGTAAAGGAATGCCGTTAATCACCAGAAGGTATTTCAAATGTAGCTAAACTGTCAGATCATTTAATGTATAAGGAAGTGAAAATATTTCTTAATCTATTCTGAAACTACATATTTAGAACCGCACACTATGACATCTACATAATATCCTTTCTTCTTACCTCTTTTTAGATGAATGAATTGTCATCAATTTCAGCCTTATAAAATATGATAAGCATTAGACCTTCTTGCTGCAGGTTTGAAAGGTTGAACTCTTTTCTCTTTTCCTGTCAGCTCTATCCCAGGAAATATCTAAAATATCTCTCAGTCGTATCCCTTCCTACCCATTTCCTTAATCTTCCTTCTAGAGTCCATCGGCACTTCACACTCAAACTCAGAGCATCTCAGTGTTCCTTTGGTCTCTTGCCTGTCAGTTTTCTGATTCGTCCTTGTCATGGCTGATGAAAAACCAATGCTACTTTTATCATTGTAACTATCTTATGAGAATTTTTAAAAGAGCCCATGTAGTTAGAAGAAAACTATAAAAAGAAGCATGATGATTAGAATGAAAGCAAAAGTTATTATTTGCAGATGAATTAATAGTGTATATAAACATTTCAAAAATACTGAATAGATAAAAAAATGATATAAGAATAATAATAAACATGGCTAACATTTATTACCACCGCTCATCTGTCAGTTAGTGGCTTGCATGTTGATATGATGCTAGAAGCTATGCCACTGGTATTTCAAAACCCATAGGGTCAACTATGTTGGACCGGTTTCAGCAGTTTTCAGACTAAGACAGACTAGGAAGAAAAGCCTGGCAATCTACTTCCAAAAATTAGTCAATGAAAATCTGTTGGATCATAACAGAATATTGTCTGCCTTACTTGCCTTGGACATGTCATCAGGAAGGACCAATTATTAGAGGAGGACATCATGTTTGGTGAAGTAGAGGGCTAACAAGAGCATGGCCGACCCTCAGTGAGATAGACTAGCACAGTAACCACAATAATGGTCTCACACTTGCTGGTGATTGTGAGGATGACACAGGACCAGGCAATGCTTCATTCCATTGTACATAAGGTCACCATGGGTCAGAGTCAAACTGATGACAGCTAAAAACAACATTAAGTGCTTAGTTGGAACCAGGCATGAAGTGCCTTATGTATGTAAAATCATTAAATCACAGCAACAAACATATGATGTAGGTACAAGTCTTGCTCCCATTTTTACCACAGAAGGACACTGAAGCATGAAGACGTTACTTGATCAAAACCTCCCAGCTGCTAAGTGTTAGAGTCAAGACTTTGTAAAAGCCCTCTGGTTCCAAGGCTAGGTCTCTTAACAACTATGCTGTTAAAGCTAATGAGAAAGTTTAGGGAGCAGGGACATCAAGTAATTACCCTACGGAAGAATTTTAACCTGTTAAAAACAACTATGAAAAATAACACCTTCTGTAGAGCTGGCAATTCTTGGTGAACTCTATTCCATTGAGTGAAAGGGAAGGGTGCTCTGACCAGAAATACTAAAGTAGTTCAGCTTTGTCCAGCATCACCAAGTCACTCAGAAAGGCTGCTCTGCCAGCTTTTAGCTCTTGCCCCTCTAACCACATGATCTAAACACATGAGCTTAACCACGGTCTGACCCAGAACATTCTTCTCCTTGTGCTTTCCCTCTCCTTAGCTATAACAAATTTCTTTCCAAAAGCAACGTTGTCTGCAAATTATCAACACTGCATTTGACACTGAAGTAATTCTCTGTCTCACCGCCAAAGCCATGTTAAATCCTTGGATCCATAACTACCGCATTTGCATTCCCGAAAAGACTTATTTTAGGTGTTATTTTTTCCCTTGGGGGAAGGGGGAAACAAAGTAATTACATCTTTGCAAAGAAAATAGAAATCCCAAATTCCTATGAGATAGAGAAAGACTATAGCTTTTAATTCTTTCCTTTCTCTCTGTGATTTAAAATGTATATGTGTATATATATATATAAAAATATTTATTCTTGTATCAAGCATCAAACATCTGAGAATCTGAATTTCAGTTTGAGTGATGACATCCCCTTCCTTTCTGCCAACATCCATGGACTACGAAGTGTCACACTTTTATTTTCACCCTATGCAGAGCACTGATGTCAGTCAGAAACAGTTTACGAAGCCCTTGCCCTGCTATATAGAAATAGTTATCATAAAGGTTGGGCTCCTGAAGAAGCAGATTTTGAGTTGGAGATTTGCCAGATGTTTATTGGGAAGTATTCAAGAGAAAACAGAAGAATGAGGGAAGCAGAATTGGCCCAGGAAGCAGGTGAACCATGATGTGGTAATAACAGAAACCCTGGCCAATTCCAGACAAGAGATGGCCATTCAGAGTTGTTCCAAATCAAGATAACGGGGTGGGTCTTTGTAACTTGAATCAATAAGTCACTGGATATGCGCTGCCTCTAGAAAGGAGGTAAAACCTTGGATGACTTAGTTCCTCTGGCTGAGGCAATCCTGGGGGCTTTGCTGTGAGCTTTCAGTAGGCTGCACTCCTGCCAGATAGAGTACTGAGTCTCTTTACCCTGCAGGGGGTCTGGTAGCACAACACAGCATTCACTATATGTATTTCCGAAATAGTAATTTGAAATGGGAAAACTAGTGGTGTAGTGGTTAAGAGCTATGGCTACGAACCAAAAGGTTGGTAGTTCCAATCCACCAGGCACTCCTTGGAAACTCTATGGGGCGGTTCTACTCTGTCCTATAGGGTCTCTATGAGTTGGAATCGACATAAGGGCAATGTGCGTGTGTGTGTGTGTGTGTGTGTGTGTGACGTGAAATGATATTTAACCACTGGTGAAGATTCCTTCAAACTTGGAAAGACATTTCCCTTCAAATTGCAGATCCCTGTAAAGCTTATGGAGAAAATTTTAAATCCTAAATAATAAGGCTAATTGGACTTACAGAAGACACCCAAGTCAAAAATCAGGACAACTTTCCTTAGCTGTGGCCAAACAGTGCTTAAAATAGGAATAGAAGCAATACTCTAGTTCCTATTGTTGTTGCTCTATTTCTGAAAATATCCTATTGACTGTTTGAGGTGATTCCCTTTTATTTTCCTTTTTACTTCAGAGATACTTTCTGACTTTCCACTAAGGGGTGCCTAGAGAGATAATTGTAACAAGAATTATTATTAATCTTTTAAAACATTAGTTTGTGCATATAATCAGGAAAGGTAAGTCAAAGTAGTATAATTGTATGCTGCTTAAAAAAAGAGAGAAATGATATTATTTCTCCTTAGATTTTCTTCTTTTTTATTTTCTATCTCTATGTGTGGTATATGGTTCATTTAATTAACATTGTTCATATAGGAAATGACCTGTTTTCTTTTAAATTTAGAAGCATTTTATTGCTTAAGGGACTCAGTCTGATAAAGCATTTCTCTGGCATTTTTAATCATTTGTTCTTAAGGCCTAATCTAGTCTCCTGTTCTGTACACTCAGCTGGCTAGCTACCATTTCAAACAGCCCCAATTAAGCTACAGTGGGAACTAAGACAGAAAGCACCCCCTAGGGAGACAGCTCAACAAGACTTTTAGATAAGACAATCAAAAATGGATGGTCATCTCTGATGTTTGTTATATACATATTTTTCAATTAATCTAACTTTTTTTGTTTCTCCAACACCATGTTTACCGATGTTGTCGTTGGTTGTTATCAAGTCGATTCCAACTCATGATGACTCCACATGTTATAGAGGAGAACTCCTCCTTAGGGCTTTCATGGCTGTAATCTTAATGAAAGCAGATTGCCAGGCTTTTTCTTCGACAGCACCTCTGTGTAGGTTTTTGTCTCCAACCTTTAGGTTACCAGTCAGACACAAACTGTTTGAACCACCTAGGGAGGAATCTTAATTGTGCTGTTATTGTTGGTTGTGTTGAATTGATTCCAACTCATTGTAATCCCGTATATGCAGAGAAGAACAGCTCCACAGAGCTTTCAAGCTGTGACCTTTTGGAAGCAGATCTTCAGGCCTGTCTTCCAAGGCACCTCTGGGTGAGTTAAAACCATCAACCTTTCAGCTTGTGGTTGAGTGCTTAACTGTTTGCACTACCCAGGGACACTAACAGAAGAGAAAGCTGATTCCCCATTGGATGTCTAGAACAAACGAATCTTACTAGCACAGCCTAGATATGTAATCCATATCCTATATGGAAGGGAAGCTGAGAGAGCAAGCTCATGGTATTTTTATTTAGTGTACCAGAAAAGAGACTCTGCCTCCCAAAGGCTCCTGCAGCAAAGAATAGTCCAAGCATAAGAAGGAGAATCCACAGGCCTGGTGGCAAACAGAACTTCACGTGGACACACAGGCTGCTCATTTGTGTGGCCAACACCAACATACACTCTCTTTTTTCTAATTCTTAAATGTTAAAGAAAAACCTACTGCCTAATATAATGCAACTGTCCTTTGCAATGCAAAAATACACTCAGTTTTTCCTAGTAATGGATTACCCACATTTTCCTCAATTGCTTCCAACTGCACCAAGGCCAGAACTGTGAGTAATGCGCGTCAACCCTCAGTTTCCTTTCTCCGCTGTGGACGTTGGTTACTGTTGATCGTTATTTTTCTCAAGGTCTTCACGTGCTGTTGAGTTTTTACCAAGAGAATAGTTGTATTGCTTCAGTTTCCTATAAAGTTATTGTTTTTGTTGCTGCTTTCACAATCTACTCTCAATAACGTATAATCTATGGATTAAATTGTAATGTTATCTATCATCAACACACTACATATAAAATATTAGGGAAGAGGGAAGGAAAGACTAAGATAAGCCTAAGAAAGAAAATTCACAAAAAAGCTACGATAATTTTTCTGAAATTGATGATGGGGATTCCAACTCAGTAGATACGTTGTTGTGTCCCCTGGTGGAAGCATTGCCTCCTTGCTATTAATATCCTAAATCACCAAACTGAGAGTCATAAGCCTAGGGAGCAAAACTGTTTTGAAAGTAATGTGTCATTAAGTGAACCAGTGATGGCTACTCTGTTGAACACTTCTTAGGTGTCCTTCAAGTCCTCTCATCCCACCTCTTACTCAAGTCACCACCTAGGTGTCCATCAGCTTTGGGAAGATGCAGCCTGGGAATGGTTCACTTTGGCCTGTGTCATGAGGCTTTGCTTTCAAGGACACTCAAGTTAAGAAAGGATCCCTTACATTCCCACATCTCAGTTTTTGAAACTGTGAATAAACACACTGGTTTCTGGTCCAGAGTATCTACCACATTGTAAGATGACATCCTGGCCTCACAAGATGTCTTCAGCTGACAGTGTAGGAAACACTTTAATAGAATTTCTTCATGAAGCAGTATGTGGTGAGATCAGACAATATGACAATAATCATGCTGTTGCTTTAGTTATGTTTTAAGAAAGTGATTTTTTTTAACAGTAAACAATGCTATGGGAGATATCATGATGGAGTATAGGCCATTCAGTAAGTAAGTCCATGGATGGTTGTTGGAAGAAGCATGGCAGACAGAGAAAGAAAGTTTGAACCAATAGTAACTGTCTGTTTTAATACGGAAATATTGAAGTTCCTTTTATGGTTAAATGTGCCCTGTGTAATCACCTTGACATTGGTATCTGGCTAGTCCTCCAAGAGTATGGGCTGATTAGTGGTACTGTTGACAAATGGATACTCATCCATAGCAGAAGTCTGATAGACTTAATGAGAGGAAATCCATGTTATTGAGTCCGTGGCTAGTCTTCATTCTTTAAACTATGGTCACCTCGAAACTTCTCTTTCCTTCTTCTAAGGGAAAATACCCCACTGGCCTATGTCTATGTTGGCCAGTGTTCTTATTTGTAAGGAGTGAAAGCTGTCTTTAACTCCTAATTTAATAGCAGAAGCTTGTTAATCCAATCGCTAGAGTCTAGGTCAATTATCTACTCCCAAGCTGCATGAGAGCCTGAGAAAGTGAATTTCAGGTATCTTCAACTATTATAGTGAGAAGTAGACTTATTAGTTGGGAAATTCCCCAAACATAAGAAGGAATATGTAGATGTTTGCCAGTTAAGTAAAATGACAAATTTCCACGTACTAGAATATTTGGTTTGTTGTTGATGGACTGTTGTTTTTACTTAGATGTATAATTTTCCTTTCAAGAGAGTTAATTCTCCCTCCAGTTATCTTAAGATTAAAATAAAATACTGCACTAGTACCCCAACATGGAGGTAGTATGTAATAAAGAATAGTATTATATTTTCTAATTGCTTCGTCTCCATTCAATAAATTTTTATTGACTGCGTCCCTTTACCAGGAACGGCTATTGTTGTTGCTGTTGTGTGCCATTGAGTTAATTTCAACTCAGCAACCCTATATGACAGAGTAGAATTGCCCTATAGGGTCTCCTAGGCTGTAGCCTTTATGGGAGCAGATCAACAGTCTTTTCTCCTGTGGAGCCACTGGTAGGTTTAAATCATTAACTTTTTGTTTATCAGATGAGTGCTTAACTGATATGTCATGAGGGTTCCTTGGCATTGCATTAGTGATGGGGAATACTGAAGTGAATAAGACAAACATGGCCAAAGAGATCGGGGAGCTTACAATCTACTAGGAGGGGAGCAAACAATTAATTATATTTATGATAACTGCACTGAAGGATAAGTACAAGATACCATTAGAACAAGCAATGGTAGAAACTGACTTATGTTGCTGGATAAGGTGAGGTCATTAAGGAATTTACATTTTAAATAAATTCTACAACAAATAAAAATAAGGCAATATCAAGAAAAAAAAGAGATGTGCTTTTTCACAGAGTCACACAATGTCCAACTATTGTCCTCTACTAGTCAAAGAATTTCCTATTTCTTTATGTTTACTTAACAGAAGACACGTGTAGTTTTTCATAGATTAGCTGAATTCATGCTGGGCTCAAATTAACTACGTTTCTGTAAAAAAAAAGTAATAAAACACATTTCATGGACAAAAAAAAAAAAAAAAAGGATCACCCATACAGAGTGATGATATTGTTCCCTTGTCCCAGCATTTCTATGAAAATGAATAGGTCTGGCTTACTGGAGAGGAGGTTCTGTAGTGTCATGGCTATCCTCAATGAGGGCCTAATGTACCATCCAAATCATTGCTTTTCTGCAAATAGAAAGTTTAAATTGTGCTGATATTTTACTCCCTCTGCACTTTCCATTTTGGCAGCTTGGCTTTCTGGCTGGTTACTTTAATCATTTTAAGTGCTTGAACTAAGAACCCATTTAACACTTTTCATTAATAAAGAAAAATGTGGTCCAGGAATACCCAACTTAGAATCTTGGAGGTCACATAGTTTAACCCCATCCAATTCAGGGAACTCTGCATCACTTGTCTGACAGGTGGTTATTTAGGATCTACTGAAAACTTTCCAGTGATGGAGAGTTCTGTAACCTCACAAGGCAAAAAAGGCTCCAGATGTGTTTGCACTAGCAGAATACAGTTCTGAGATCTGGACTCATCTGCATGGATTAAGACAGTTGATCAAGCTCCAACCATCACATCTAATTTCTAGCCAGCATGAAAGATGGAGAAGTTGTTTTTAAAGGAATATTTCAGGAAGCTGAAACAAAACACTTCTATGTATATCTCACAGGTCAGAATGCAGTCAGATGGAATTCCTGATACAAAGAAATATTCAGGCTCTGGTTCTAAGATCCCTGCAGAAACAGCATGAAGGAGGGAGATGCACGGAAATCATGACAGTAAAGGAAGAAAAATCAGTTGAGTGGTGGTAGTTAGGAAATATTGCTGTCACCTAAGGTTTTGTCCTGTTAATATAAATGAAAACAGGATGCCCTTTTAAAAGTTTTATCTAAGATTACCAAATGCAAGACCTAAAACCATTTTCTGTTTGCCCAAGGCACACTTTTAAAGTGTGCAGTTATCTTTAAATGCTGCATGGAAGGTCATTGATGCAGCCTTTCATTTCTTTATTTATTCAAATATTTTACTGGTTGTCATTATATATCAGGCTCTGTTCTTCACTCTCAGATACTACAATGAGCTAATCAGGCAAAATCCTCATTGTCAAAGAGGCTATATTCCAATAAGGAAAAAGAAATGATCAAGAGAGTAAAAAAATAATAATAATATAATCAGGAGGTGGGGCCAAGAGGGCGGAATAGCCAGACATTTCCTGCAATCCTTCTGACAACAAAGACTTGAAAAAACAAGTGAAACAATTATATTCATGACATGCTAAGAGTCCTGAACATCAAAGGTAAAGTTAGAAAATGGGCTGACCAGCAAGGGGAGGGAGAGACAACTTAGATGTGGAGAGGAGATACCAGACGTGAATCACCAGGATCCCGCAGGCACCATTCCTGGGAGAGGCTGCAGTGAGCTGGCGGTAGCATTTGGCCACTGTTTCTACAGGGAGAAGCAGCCAGCCGCACAACCTACTCACACCTCGGGAACCAGAGAAGAACGGTGCTCTCAGCAGCAGCTAAGTACTGGCATATATTTTACCGTGTCCCTCAACCCCCAAGCTGGCTTTGGTGGCTGCTGATTTCCCTGGGCCTGAGATAGGCCACACTGAGCACCCAGAGCCATCCTCCAGGCCTTGGAGTAGGAATAAATTCACAATTGGGGGAAAAGATAATTTGCCAGCTCCACTAACCTCGGAAGCCTGGGACAGAAGTGGCTCCTATCCAGGCATAAATCGTCCGTGGACTTTGAATACCTTTCCCCTTGTATGGGTGTGTGTGGGCCTACTTCAGGTGAATAGGTCCTTGTTGGCAGACTGCAACCATTTTGGCTGTGCAGTGAAGAGGTGGGTGTTTGATATTTCACATTGCTTAGCCTATAGAATAAGGTCCTTACTTACCCACTTCTGGGACATAAGGACTGATGGCTCCACTCAGGTCACCCAGCCACCCATGACAGGGGTCCAAGGATAACTGGTACCTCCGAGGCCTTACAAACAAAAGCACTGGGTGCCCATGGTCTGCCTGCAGAACCCATACACATGCATGCTTTAGGGAAGAGGGACACACTTTCCTCACAGATATTTGGGGTATGGTTCTCAGTCTGCTGCCTTCTTCAGAGCATGACCCCCAGCTGCAAACAAATACCAGTACCTACACCAATGACACTTGCCTCTCTAAGACTGTAGGAAAGAGCCTGTACCACACACTTGATAACCAGCTTCCTAGACACCTGAGCTGAATTCATACAAGAAAAGTGAAAGGGCTCCTAGACTGATATACCTGATAACAGCTCTAGCCATCTAGTGAAAGAATGTCAGAGCTTCAAAGGCAAAAAAAAGCCAAGCCAGCTCACCCAAGCAACCCATTTGGGCATATAAAAACAAAACAAAGCAAGAAACTAGGATACAGTAAGCAGACATAAAATAAACAAATACAATAACTTATAGATGGCTCGGACACAACCATCAATATCAAGTCACATTAAGAAACAGACCATGATCACCTCAACAAGCTCTCAGAACAAAGAATCAAAGGATCTTCTGGATGAAGGTGGTTTCCTGGAATGACCAGACACATAATAAAAAGATTAATATACAGAACTTGTCAAGAAATCAGAATTGAAATTAGGAAGGAGATCAGGCAATACGCAGAACAAGTCAAGGAACACACAGATAAAGTAGCTGAAGAAATTAAAAAAGATATTCAAGAACATAATGAAAAATGTAATAAGCTGAAAGAATCCATAAAGAGACAGCAATCAGAAATTCAGAAGATTAACAATAAAATTACAAAATTAGACAACTCAGTAGAAAGTCAGAGGTAGGCAGAATTGGTCAGCTTGAAGATAAAACACTTGGCACCAATATATTTGAAGAAAAATCAGATAAAAGAATTTAGAAAAATGAAGAAACCTTAAGAATCATGTGGGATTCTATCAAGAGAAATAATCTACGAGTGATTGGAGTACCAGGGCAGGGAGGGATAACAAAAAATACAGAGAGGATTTTTGAAGATTTGATGGTAGAAAACTTCCCTGATATCTTGAAAGATGAGAAAGTATCTATCCAAGATGCTCATTGAACTCCATATAAGATAGATTCTAAAAGAAAGTCACCAAGACATATAATCAACGTTGCCAAAACCAAAGCTAAAGAGAGAATTTTAAAAGCAGCTAGGGATAAAGGAAAATCACCTACAAAGGAGAGTCAATAAGAATAAGCTTGAACTACTGGGCAGAAACCATGCAGGCAAGAAGGAAATGGGATGACTTACGTAAAGAATTGAAGAAAAAAATTGCCTGCCAAGAATTATATATCCAGCAAAACTGTCTCTCAAATACGAAGGTGAAATTAGGACATTTCTAGATAAATAGAAGTTTAGGGAATTTGTAAAAACCAAACCAAAACTACAAGAAATACTAGAGGGAGTTCTTTCATTAGAAGATCAATAATATCAGGTATCAGTCCAAGACTAGAACACTGGACAGAGCAATCAGATGTGAACCTAGACAGGAAAATCACAAAAATAAATCAAGATTAAAAAAAAACACTCAAAACAGGGAAACAGCGATGTTATCATGTAAAAGAAAGCAACATTAAAAAAATAAAGAGGGACTAAATAAAAGTTAGGTTTAAACTTAGAAAAATAGGGGAAATATTAAGGTAACCACAAAGGAGACTAACTATCCTACTCATCAAAATAAAATACAAGAAAAAAATAGAGACTCGGCAGAAACAAAATGAAGAACAACAAATAAGAGGAAAAGAAAATATATAAAGATAAACCATTCACAAAAAAAATTAACTGGGAAAAAGAAAGTCAACAACACACACACACAAAAAAAAGAAGTCTAAACTCATATCTATCTATGATTATGCTGAATGTAAATGGACAAAATGCACAAATAAAGAGACACAGAGTGGTAGGATGGATTTAAAAAACATGCCCCATCTATATGCTGCCTACAAAAGACACACCTTAGACTTAGAGACACAAACAAACTAAAACTTAAAGGATGGAAAAAAATATATCAAGCAAGCAAGAGTCAAAAAAGAGCAGGAGTGGGAGTATTAATTTCTGACAAAATAGACTTTAAAGTTAAATGCACCACAAAGGACAAGGAAGGACACTATATAGTGATTTAAGAGACAATATACCAAGAGGTTATGCCCATATTAAGTATTTATGCACCCAATGACAGGGCTGCAAGATATGTAAAATAAATAAATAAATAACTCTAACAACAATGCAAAGTGAGATAGACAGCTCCATAGTTATAGTAGGAGACTTCAATACACCACTTTCAGTGAAGGACAAGACATCCAGGAAGAAGCTCAATAAAGACACCAAAGATCTAAATGCCACAATCAACCAACTTGACCTCATAGACATATACAGAGCACTGTACCCAGCAGCAGCCAAGTATACTTTCTTTTCCAGTAAACATGGAACATTCTCTAGAATAGACCACATATTAGGTCATAAAGCAAGCCTTAGCAGAATCCAAAACACTGAAATATTACAAAGCATCTTCTCTGACCATAAGACCATAAAAGTAGAAATCAATAACAGAAAAAGAAGGGAAAAGAAATCAAACACTTGGAAACTGAACAATACCCTGCTCAAAAACGACTGGGTCATAGAATACATTAAGGATGAAGTAAGAAAGTCATAGAATCCAATGAGAATGAAAACACTTCCTATAAGAACCTTTGGGGCACAGTGAAAGCGGTGCCCAGAGGTCAATTTATATCAATAAGTGCACACATACAAAAAGAAGAAATGGCCAAAATCTAAGAATTATCTCTACTACTTGAACAAGTGGAAAGAGCAACAAAGAAACCCTCAGGCACCAGAAGAAAGCAAATAATAAAACTTAGGGCAAAATTAAATGAAATAGAAAACAGAAGAACAATTGAAAGAATTAACAAGACCAAAAGCTGGTTCTTTGAAAAAATTAACAAAATGGATAAATCACTGGCCAAACTGACAAAAGAAAAACAGGAGAGGAAGAAAATAACCGGGATAAAAAATGAGATGAGTGAAATTACAACAGACCCAACTGAAATTAAAAGAATCATATCAGATTACTACAAAAAATTGTACTCTAACAAATTTGAAAACCTAGAAGAAAAGGATGAATTGCTAGGAACACACTACCTACCTAAACTAACACAAACAGAGGTAGAACAACTAAATAGACCCATAACAAAAGAAGAGATTGAAAAGGTAATCAAAAAATTCCCCCCACCCCAAAAAAGCCCTGGTCCGGACGGCTTCACTTAAGAGTTCTACCAATTTTCAGAGAAGAGTTACACCACTACTACTAAAGGTATTTCAGAGCATAGAAAAAGATGGAACACTCCCCAACTCAGTCTATGAATCCAGCATATCCCTGATACCAAAACCAGGTAAAGACTCCACAGAAAAAGAAAATTACAGACCTATATCCTCATGAACTTAGATGCAAAAATCGTGAACAAAATACTAGCCAGTACAATTCAACAACGTATCAATAAATAAATAAATAAATCACCATGACCAAGTGGGATTCAATACCAGGTATACAGGGATGGTTCAACATTAGAAAAACAATTAGTGTAATCCATCATATAAATAAAACAAAAGGTAAGAACCACATGATTTTATCAACTGATGCAGAAAAGGCATTTGACAAAGTTCATACATTCATGATAAAAACTCTCAGCAAAATAGGAATACAAGGGAAATTCCTCAACATAATAAAGGGCATTTATACAAAGCCAGCAGCCAACATCATCCTAAGTGGAGAGAGTCTGAAAGCATTCGCCCTGAGATCGGGAGCCAGACAAGGGTGTCCTTTATCACCACTCTTATTCAACATTGTGCTGGAAGTCCTAGCCAGAGCAATTAGGCTAGAAAACAAAATAAAGGGCATGCAAATTGATAAGGAAGAAGTAAAAGTATCCCTATTTGCAGATGACACGATCTTATACACAGAAAACCCTAAAGAATCCACAAGAAAACTACTGGAACTAATAGAAGCGTTCAGCAGAGTATCAAGATACAAGATAAACATACAAAAATCAGTTGGCTTCCTCTACACCAACAAAAAGAACATCAAAGAGGAAATCACCAAATCAATACTATTTAGAGTAGCCCCCAAGAAGATAAAATACTTAGGAATAAATCTTACCAGAGATGTAAAAGACCTATACAAATAAAACTACAAGAAACTACTGCAAGAAACCAAAAGGGACCTATATAAGTGGGAAAACATACCTTGCTTATAGATAGGAAGTCTTAACACTGTAAAAATGTCTATTCTATCCGAAGTGATCTATAGATACAATGCAATTCCGATTCAAATCCCAATGACATTTTTAAATGAGATGGAGAAACAAATCACCAACTTCATACGGAAGATAAAGAGGTCCCAGATAAGTAAAGCATTACTGAACAAGAAGAACAAAGTGGGAGGCCTCACTCCATCTGATTTTAGAACCTATTATACCTCCACAGTAGTCAAAACAGCCTGGCACTGGTACAACAGATATATAGACCAACGGAACCAAATTGAGAATCAAGACATAAATCCATCTGTATATGAGCAGCTGATATTTGACAAAGGCCTCAAATCAGATAAATGGGGAAAAGATGGCATTTTTAACAAATGGTGCCGGCATAACTGGATATCCATCTGCAAAAAAAAAAAAAATGAAACAACACCCATACCTCACACCATGTGCAAAAACCAACTCAAAATGGATCAAAGGCCTAAATATAAAATAAAAAATGATAAAGATCATGGAAGAAAAAATAGGGACAATGCTAGGAGCCGTAATACATGGCATAAAGTGTACAAAACATTATTAACAATGCAGAAGAGAAACTAGATAACTGGGAGCTCCTAAAAATCAAACACCTATGCTCATCCAAAGACTTCACCAAAACATTAAAAAGACTACCTAGGGACTGGGAAAAAGTTTTTAGCTACGACATTTCTGATTGGCATCTGATCTCTAAAATCTACATTATACTGCAAAAACTCGACTATGAAAAGGCAAGTAACCCAATTAAAAAATGGCCAAAGGATATGAACAGACACTTCACTAAAGAAGACATTCAGGTGGCTAACAGATACATGAGGAAATGCTCACGATCATTAGCCATTAGAGAAATGCAAATGAAAACTAAAATGAGATTCCATGTCACTCCAACAAGGCTGGCATTAATCCAAAAAACACATAATAATTAATGTTGGAGAAGTTTTGGAGAGACTGGAACACTTATACACTGCTGGTGGGAATGTAAAATGGTACAACCACTTTGGAAATCGATTTGGCTCTTCTTTAAAAGCTGGAAATAGAATTACCATATGATCCAGAAATCCCACTCCTTGGAATATATCCTAGAGAACTGAGAGCCTTTACACGAACAGATATATGCACACCCGTGTTCACTGCAGCACTGATTACAATAGCAAAAAGATGGAAGCAACCAAGGTGCCCAGCAAGAGATGAATGGATAAATAAATCATGGTATAGTCACACAATGGAATACTACACATTGATAAAGAACAAAGATGAATCCATGAAACATTTCATAACATGGAGGAATCTGGAAGGCATTATGTCAGCTGCAAAGGGACAAATATTGTAACAGACCACTATTATAAGGACTCGAGGAATAGTTTAAACAGAGAAGAAAATATTCTTTGATGGTTATGAGTGTGGGGAGAGAGGGAGGGAGAGGGGTTTTCACTAATTAGATAGTAGATAAGAATTATTTTAGGTGAAGGGAAAGACAACACAATACAAGTCAGGTCAGCACAACCAGACTAAACTAAAAGCAAAGAAGTTAACTGAATAAACTGAACACTTCGAAGGCCAGTGTAGCAGGGGTAGGGGTTTGAAGACCTTGGTTTCAGGCAACATCTAAGTCAACTGGCATAATAAAATCTATTAAGAAAACATTCTGCATCCTACTTTGGAGAGTGGCTTCTGGGGTCTTAAAAGCTAGCAAGTGGCCATCTAAGATGCATCAGTGGGTCTCAATCCACCTGGAGCAAAGGAGAATGAAGAACACCAAGGACACAAGGTAATTATGAGCCCAAGAGACAGAAAGGGCCAAGTAAATCAGAGACTAAATCAGCCTGAAACCAGAAGAGCTAGATGGTGCCTGCCTACAAATGATGACTGCCCTGACAGGGAACACAGCAGAGAACCCCTGCGGGAGCAGAAGAGCAGTGGGATGCAGACCCCAAATTCTCGTAAAAGGACCGGACTTAATGGTCTGAGACTAGAAGGACCCCAGAGGTCATGGGCACTAGACCTTCTGTTAGCCCAAGACAGGAACCATGCCCAAAGCCAACTCTTCAGACAGGGATTGGACTGGACTATGGGATAGAAAATAATACTGGTGAAGGGTGAGCTTCTTGGATCAAGCAGACACATGAGACTATGTGGGCAGCTGCTGTCTGGATGGGAGATGAGAGGGCAGAGAGGGTCAGAAGCTGACTGAATGGACACAAAAATAGAGTGGAGGGAAGGAGTGTGCTGTCTCATTAGTGGGAGAGCAATTACGAGTATACAGGAAGGTATATATAAATTTTTGTATGAGAGACTGATTCGATTTGTAAACTTTCACTTGAAGCACAATAAAAACTAAAAAAAAAAAAAGAGGAAGTGATAAAGAGTGAGGAGAGACTTGCCCTGTTTAACCATCCAAAGGGTGCAATATGAGGGCAACTTGATTTTAACAATGTGAAAAGGATTGTTGTAGGGTGCCGTCGAGTCGGTTCTAACACTACCCGGCCCTGCATCACAGGATTAATTTTTTTTTTTTAAACCCTGAATTTCATGCAAATACTGTTTACGTCTGATTTTGCAGAACAGTAGGGTAAGAAAAACCGTGCAGCCTGCCACATGGTAGAGTGAGCTTGGAAAGAGCAGTGTCACTCCTGACTTTCCAAAAAAGAAGTTTCTATACTTAAAACTCATATTTTTTATACTTAAAAAAGACCGCGATTAATTAGAATGGATATTTAGCACCGTGGAATAGAGCAACCTTATGGGATTAACGTGTTGCCACTGGAGTCAATTCCAACTCATAGCGACCCTATAGGACAGACTAGAGCTGCCCCATAGGGTTTCCAATGCTATAATCTTTTCGGAAGCTGTCACATCCTTCTTCCATGGAGCAGCTGATAGGCTTGAAACACTAATAGTTCAGTTAGCAGCAGAGCACTTAACCACTGTACCACAAGGCCCCTAAAAAAAAAAAGCAAAGCAGTAATCTGAAAATATGTTCTTAGTCCCTGCAGTTAACGTCCTTGTGGCTTTGCATGTTATGTTAGCTTTTTATTGATGTTTTCTTCTTGTATAAGGAGACTTCCTAATGGTGAGGTACGACAAGGAAGACGGGACGGCAAGCTGCGCTGTAAAAAAGACAGGTGGGCAAACCCCACCTTTACCACTAACTTCGCAGCAGGATCAGCATGAAGCCACTTCCCAGCAGAAAGTGAATCCAGGCCTCAGTTTGCCACATTTCCACTCCCTGTCACCAGCCACTTAGATAGCAATTCCTCTTTCCCACCCTAACGACCCAGAATTAGATCAGACTTCATCCCCAGCCATCCTGAGCTGGGTCATGGGGAGGAGCAGCAGCTCAGGAGCCTGCACAGCTTCCTGTACCTCAGACCCGTGGCCTCCCTTCCTTTCTAGTCCCCTGGGACGAGGTCACAGGCTAGAAAGTTCTTTCTTCATTGACTATCACACAGCCACCTAGAGCTGAGACTACACAAATTGACTGTGTCCTGCCAGGCTCTGTGGTTCATTACCCTCTGTGGGTTTGTTAATTATAACAGCTCACAAAATTCAGAGACTGCTGTGTATACTTACAGTTACCTATTCATTATAACCAGATGGGGTACTAGCATAGACATGCATCAGCCAAGATCTGGGAGAGGTCCCCCCATGGACTCCATTGTCCCTGGGGACATGCTGATCCTTTTCCCATGCATGGATGTTCTCAAGCATCCAGGAGGCCCCAAAGAGAGTGTTCCCAGGTCCTGGGTCTCCTAGACACTGGAACCTCACTGAATATGCATGACTTGGGCCCTAATGCGCAGTTATGATCCATCTGACCAGTGAGTCTGCATCGCGCATCGGGTCCCCTCCCTTCCTGAGGCTTCCTGCTCACTGCCCTGCACTCTTTCACAAAAGAGAAGGAAGCCTAAATAAAGAAGACAACGTCAGGCAGGCTCTTCCCAATCTCGGCACCCACTTCTGGGGATCCATAGCCAACTAGGTCCTTCCCATTGCTGCCATCAATGACATGAAGAAGTCCCCAGAGACTATCAGTGGTCGGATGACTTTTGCTCTCTGCTGTTACTCTCTGACGTTCATGAGATTCGCCTACAAGGTCCAGTCTCGGAACTGGCTTCTGTTTGCGTGCCACGCGACCAACGAGGTGGCCCAGCTCATCCAGGGAAGTCGGCTCATCAGACACAGGATGAGTAAAAAGGCATCCGCGTAGCAACGAACAGTGAGGGCCTGCTCTCCGGAGGGACAGCATTGCCACCGCCACTGCCACATGACAGATTCCACATCGCGAATAGTCTCGCCGCGGAAAACCAGGCTGGGTGCTGTTTCTCCTAGCCAGGCTGTTTGTCTAGAAATAGCTGAGAGTGCCTAAACCAACTCTCTGCTGCCTTACAGGTACTGAATATTTCACTTCTCTTCATAAAGAGTAGCTCAAAATATGCAAGCAAGTTGATAATTCCCAATGATGGTTTTAGCTGCAGTAATATGTATATTATCTGTTAGAATTTACTTAATGAAAACTGAGGAAAACAAAATTTGTCACTACTAGCACTTGGAATTTTTGACTTTAATGATCATGAGACAACCAATAGCTCACCACGTACCTTAAATCTTATTCCCAGGGTTGGAAAAAGTTATCTGTGTATTTCCATGCAGTGTGTATATTGAAATGCTGTAACTTAATGACAATAAATGATTTAAATATTTGTAAAGTAAATAATAATAATAATCAAAGATTTAAATAAAATACGTTTCAATTCATGCATGCCCCAATATGTGGGTACTTTCCCTGAAATATCATATTTAATCCTTAAAAGTCTGAAAAGGAGAGATAATAATCATTCCAAACCCTAATCTGGCTGAGTCCAGCTCCCACCCCTTTTTCCAGCATATATCACCAACCATCCAGAGTCATGGTTAGTGCACCTTTGCAGATGGAATGAGAAGGAACCAGTTAACAAATGACAACAGTATGAGCACTTTCTGGAAGCTAGTCACTGTAACATGTATTGAGAGGCATATAACAGAGTAAATGGCAATTTCTGCTTTCCTGGAATTTATAATGCAGTTCAGGAGATAAGATTCTTTTCCCCTCACACATGAGAACTAGCTCACTTTATCAGTACATGAATGCTAAGTGTTAAATAAGAAGGTCAGATAATGAAGAGCAAAAAATGTCAGAAGCAGGAGCTGTCTGTCCTTGCTTCACGGTTACCTGCGCGGTCTTCCGTCAAAGCAAATCTCATCAAATCCCTTAGGTGTTTAAAATCCTTCAGCTACTTCCCACCAATTCTAGGGTGGTGCACAAACTCTTTGGCATAGGATTCGAGGCCCTTTATGATCTCACCCATCTTGACCCCTGCCACCTCATACCCCTCCAACCCATGTGCTACCTTTTCCAGGCAGCCATCTCTGATGATATCAGCTGCTATCTTTCTAGTTGGGGTACACTCATTGAATCTTGGCTTTATTTTCCGTATAGTACTGAATTTCACTTCTCTTGTTCCTTATCCAAACCATTACCCCATCCCACCCCAGTGAAATTTTGCAAATTTAAATTCCTTTGAGGAAAGGACATTTTTACTAGACACAGTGGGCTGCCCACTCAATACACATTAGCCCAGTCTTCCTTGTCAACACAAACTAGGTTTATTCAAGTATCCAGCTTTCTGGAAAAGTGGCCTTATTCTCAATTCAGGAATCAATTCTAGACTGGTATATTAGTTCACTACTGGTGATCCACTCAGAAATGGAAAAGCCACACAATTGTGGCCAATGAGACATGAAAGGACGTCAACTGGGTGGGAAAAAACTGCTGTAAAATGTCTTCACTCTTCCAACACTGGTTTGCAAACATATAAGGATCTTACATTATTCAGGGGGAGATGTTAAGTCAGCAATGTCACCTATTCTAATGTGTATTTTCTAAAAAATCAAACAATGGAAAAATTACTTTTTTTATTTAAAATGGAATGATTAGAGGACCTCTGAATACTTAGGAAATAAGAATTTGGAGCAGTCAGTAAAACTTAGGAGCCCTAGTGGTGCCGTGGTTAAGAGCTTGGCTACTAACCAAAAGGTCAGCAGTTTGAATCCACCAGGTGCTCCTTGGAAACCCTATGGGGCAGTTCTACCCTGTCCTATAGGGTAGCTGTGAGTCGGAATCGACTTGCAGGCAACGTGTTTGATTTTTTTTTTTTACTAAAATTTAAATAAAATGACATTGCTGATGACAATTATTTAGTCGATCTCTCACTCAGCTTAATGTTGGTGCTATCATAATTTTTAAAATTGCTGTTTTGTTAGGAGTACATTATTTAATTTATATTCATGATAAACAACCGGATAAATGAAAAGAAATAAGAAACACCATGCCAAAGTTCAAGTCGATGAGAAGCATTAAAATAGTAACTGCTGACTTGCCTCAATGTGATCTTCACCAGATCCAGTTCCGTAAGTTACATCTATCTGTTCAAGATTCTACTCAGCATAGAAACATGCCTCTAGTACTTTCGAAATTAAAGTTAAACAGATAAAATCTCGTGATGATTATATCTAATTTGGCTTTTCATTTATAGGGAATAAAAGCTCTCTACACCCACAATCTGTTACTTGAAGAGAAGAGCTTACAAATCTCACTTTAAAGCCTTCCCTTTTATCTCATCATTAAAAAAAAAAAAGTGGAACTATGGAAATAAGCCCATTGATTTTTAAAGTGGAAACTGTAGAATGCTAAACAAGATCATAGAAGGTTTTGTGTACTTTTATGTGGTCGTATATTCTTAATGCCACCTCTAAACTGAGGTCTAGAAAGGTTTTTTTTTTAATATTTTTTAAACTTTTTTCTCAGATTTTAGATTTAAAGAAAATTTGTAAATCAGTACAGAGAGTACTCATATACCCTTCAACAATGTTCCCCTAACCTAGTTGTAATGGATTGAGTTGTATCCCCCAAAAATATGTGTCAAATTGTGTGGTTGTCCTCCATTGTGTGATTTTTCCTATGTGTTATAAATCATAATCTCTGCCTATGGTTAAAGAGGATTAGGGTGGGATATAACAGCCTTGCTCAGGCCACACTCCTGATCCAACATAAAGGGCGTTTCCCTGGGGTGTGGCTTTCACCACCTTTTATCCTACAAGAGATAAAAGGAAAGGGAAGCAGGCAGAGAGTTGGGGACCTCATACCACCAAGAAAGCAACGCTGGGAGCACAGCATGTCCTTTGGACCTGGGGTCCCTGTACTGAGATGCCCCTAGACCAAGGGGAGACTGACAACAAGGACCTTCCTCCAGAGCCGACAGAGAAACAAAGCCTTCCCCTGGAGCTGATGCCCTGAATTTGGACTTGTAGCCTACTAGACAGTGAGAGAATAAATTTCTGTTTGTTAAAGCTGTCCACTTTTGGTATTTCTGTTATAGCAGCATTAGATGACTAAGACACTAACCATAGTAAGGTATGAAAACTAAGAAATTAACTTTGGTACAATACTATTCAGATTTACCAGTGTTTCTATAAATGACCCTCTTCTTTTCCAAGGTCCAACTTAAGATCCCACAAAGAATCTAGTTGTGACTCCTTTGGTCTCTCTAATCTGTAACAGCTCCTTAGTCTTTTCCTATCTTTCATGACTTTGACACTTCTGTAGAATGCCCTTCAATTTGGGTTTGTCTGATGTTTCCTCATGATTAGACTGAGGTTATGCAGTATTGGCAAGAATAACACAGAGGTGATATGCCCCTCTCACAAGGTAGATGATGTCAATATATTTATGACTGCGGATATTAACCTTGATCACTTAGATAAGGTAGCGTCTGCCAGATTACTTCCCTGCAAGGTTGTTATTTTTCCATTTGTAAGTAATTGATTTGGAAAAGGAAATATAATTAATAGACTTTTGAGGGAGATACAATTATCCTGTTTATATATAAATTTTTTATCCACTTCTTTGAGGCCATTGATGGATCTTGCCCTCAGCAATTACTACTGTGGTACCCCTTCTCCTCCATTTATTTACTTATTCAGCTTCCTTTTATATCAGTATGGACTCAATAGTATTTACTCCATGTTTTGGGTTACAATCCAATTCTACTGTTACTTATTTTGTTGTTCAAGTTGCACCACTTTAGGCCATCATGAGTTTATACTGACACCTCCAAATCCAGTCCAGAACCACAGGGGTCAGTCCAGCAATCCCAACTCCTTTATTTGTAACTCTTTCTCTTTAGGTAAGGAATCTGGATCTTATTATTTATAGTGTAGTTATTTGTTCAACTCTAGTATACGTAGTTCCAGAAATGATAACCCATACTCCTGTAAGAAACACATTTGTCAACTAGAGTACAATGTTTTTGTAAAGTTATTTATCTGCAGCCTTGCAGTATGTAGTCAAATCCCTTTTTTCTCAAGTTACTTATCTGAGTTCTTTCCCATCCCCTTTATGAAACTGTAAGGTAATTAGTTTCTTTTGTCACAGTCTGCATTTCATCTTTCTCCTCTCTTCCTGGTTCATTTTTCAAAATTTTTATGTAATAAAATTCAGCCTTTGTGAATAAGTAAATAAATGGGGGAAAAAGTGATTCCTGTGGGTTTTGCGAAAGGATATAGTCATATATGTACAGAACATTTCCATCACCTTAAAAATTCCCATGTGCTACCCTTTATTTGTCAACTCTTCCCTCTGTCTCTCAACACCAGGCAGCCATTGATCTATTTTTGATTCCTATAGCTCAGTGCTTTTCCAAAGTGCCATATAAATACATTCACACAATACATAGCCTTTGAGGTCTGGCTTCTTTCACTTAATACAGTGCATTTAAGGTTATTCCACATTGTTGAGTGAAGAAATAGTCCAACATTTTTCATTGCCGAGTAGTATACCATTGTATGGATGTATTTATTTATCCATTCATCAGTTGAATGAAGGACGCCTGTGTCATTTCTAATTCCTGGCAATTTTTAAATAAAGCTGATATTAAATACTAGCAAAAAGATTTTTCATGTAACATAAGTATTCACTGCTTTGGGGTAAATATTTAGGAGTGGGATTGGCAGCTTATATAAGACATGTTTTTTCAAGTTTATAAAAAATTGCCAAATTGTTTTCTAACGTGACAAAAACATTTTGCATTTCCATCTGCAATGTACAGGAGTACTAATCACTCTGCTTCCTTGCCAGCACCTGCTATTTCCTTTTAAAAATATATATATTTTTTGTTATTCTAATATGTATATAAGGTTCCCCGATGGCACAAATGGTTTGCAATCAACTATTAACCTCACGGTTAGTGGTTTGAATCCATCCAGTGGTGCTGTGGAAGAAAGGCCTGGCAATCTGCTTCCATCAAGATTACAGCCAAGAAAACCCTATGTAGCAGTTCTACTCTGTAACACATAGGGTCACCGTGCCTCAGAATTGACTTGAAAGCAATGAGTTTTTAATAGGTGCGTAGTTGTAACCCATTGACGTTTTAATTTGCTTTACATTAATGGTCCTTATGTCCTTATTGGCCATTTATATCTCTGCTTTGGTGAAGTTTTTGCTCAGATCTTCTAGCCATTTTTTTTACAATGGGATTTTTTGCCTTTTTATTCTTGAGTCTTGAGAGTTCTTTATATCTTCTGGAAATAAGACCTTTGTCAGGTATATTGCTTGCAAATATTTTCTCCAAGTTGCACTTTGTGTTCATATCTCTTCATCTGAGTCTTTATAGAGCAATTTTTTTAAGTATAATTTATCTTTTTTTTTTATCCATTTAGGAATAATTTCTTTATTGTCGTATCGAAAAAACATATCTGCCTAACCCAAAGATCACACAGATTTTCATCTGTTTTCTTCATGAAGTTTATAATTTTACATGTTAAATTTATGTCTATGATTCATTTTGAGTTACTTTCACATCAATCAAGGTTCATATTTTTACATATGGGTATCAAACTGCCCCACCATCATTTTTTGAAGAGACTACCCTTTCTCCATTGAATTGTATTTGCACCTTTGTCAAAAATCGATTGACCATATTTGTGTGCATCTATTTCTGAGCTCTATTCTCTCCCATTGATCTGTGGGCCTATCCTTTTGGCAGTACCACACTGTATATTTACAGTAAGTCTTGAAATCAAATAGTATGAGTCCTCCAAATGTGTTCTTTTTAAAAAACTGTATTGACTATTCTAGCTCCTTTGTCTTTCCATATAAATTTTAAAATCAGCTTGCCTTGTTGTTGTTGTTGTTGTTAGGTGCCGTCGAGTTGGTTCCAACTCATAGTGACCCTATGCACAACAGAACTAAACATTGCCAGGTCCTGCGCCATCCTTACAATCATTGTTATGCTTGAGCCCATTGTTGCAGCCACTGTGTCAATCCACCTTGTCGAGGGTCTTCCTCTTTTCCGCTGACCCTGTACTCTGCCAAGCGTGATGTCCTTCTCCAGGGACTGATCCCTCCTGAAAACATGTCCAAAGTATGTAAGATGCAGTCTCGCCATCCTTGCTACTAAGGAGCATTCTGGTTGTACTTCTTCTAAGACAGATTTGTTCGTTCTTTTGACAGTCCATGGTATATTCAGTATTCTTCACCAACACCACAATTCAAAGGCGTCAGCTCTTCTTTGGTCTTCCTTATTCCTGTCCAGCTTTCACATGCATACGATGAGATTGAAAATACCACAGCTTGGGTCAGGTGCACCTTAGTATTCAGGGTGACATCCTTGCTCTTCAACACTTTGAAGAGGTCCTTTGCAGCAGATTTGCCCGATGCAATGTGTCGTTTGATTTCTTGACTGCTGCTTCCAGGGCTGTTGATGGTGGATCCAAGTAAAATGAAATCCTTGACAACTTCAATCTTTTCTCCATTTATAATGATGTTGCTCATTGGTCCAGTTGTGAGGATTTACATTTTCTTTATGTTGAGGTGTAATCCATACTGAAGGCTGTGGTCTTTGATTTTCATTAGTAAGTGGTTCAAGTCCTCTTCACCTTCAGCAAGCAAGGTTGTGTCATCTGCATAACACAGGTTGTTAATGAGTCTTCCTCCAATCTTGATGTCCCATTCTTCTTCATATAGTCCAGCTTCTCATATTATTTGTTCAGCATACAGATTAAATAGGTATGGTGGAAGAATACAACCCTGACACACACCTTTCCCGACTTTAAACCAATCAGTATCCCCTTGTTCTGTCTGAACAACTGCCTCTTGATCTATGTAAAGGTTCCTCATGAGCACAATTAAGTGTTCTGGAATTCCCATTCTTCGCAGTGTTATCCATAGTTTGTTATGATCCACACAGTCAAATGCCTTTGCATAATCAATAAAACACAGGTAAACATCCTTCTGGTATTCTCTGCTTTCAGCCAGGATCCATCTGACATCAGCAATGATATCCCTGGTTCCACGTCCTATTCTGAAACCAGCCTGCATTTCTGCCAGTTCCCTGTCAATATACTGCTGCAGCCGTTTTTGAATGATCTTCAGCAGAATTTTGCTTGTGTGTGATATTAATGATATTGTTCTATAATTTCCACATTCGGTTGGATCACCTTTCTTGGGAATAGGCATAAATATAGATCTCTTCCAATCAGGTGGCCAGGAAGCTGTCTTCCATATTTGTTGGCATAGACGAGGGAGCACCTCCAGCGCTGCATCTGTTTGTCGAAACATCTCAATTGATATTCCATCAATTCCTGGAGCCTTGTTTTTCGCCAATACCTTCAGAGTAGCTTGGACTTCTTCCTTCAGTACCATCAGTTCCTGATCATATGCCACCTCTTGAAATGTTTGAAAGTCGACTAATTTTTTTTGGTATAATGACTCTGTGTATTTCTTCCATCTTCTTTTGATGCTTCCTGCATCATTTAATATTTTCCCCATGGAATCCTTCACTATTGCAACTTGAGGCTTGAATTTTTTCTTCAGTTCTTTCAGCTTGAGAAACGCCGAGCATGTTCTTCCCTTTTGGTTTTCCATCTCCAGCTCTTTGCACTACGCCACCAGGGTTTCCATATCTATAAAAGCCTGTTGCAATTTTGATTAAGATCCTGTTAAATAAATAGATCAAATTTAAGAGAATTGATAACAATATTGAATCTTCCACAGTTCATCAACCCAGCAAAGATTTTCCTAGAACTCTTTCCTATCTTTTCTGTGAAGGCATGGTGAGCTTAAGGGAGAAAGAGCCAGCAAGGGTGCTTAGGGATCCTCAATTTCTGTGGCTGTCAGGGGCTTCACACTCTCCTGACATGCCACACTTACCCTTCTGACCAAATTGTCATCCATGCTAACTGAGCTCTTCTTACTGGTGTCCAGTGGCAACTACTCCAGGTAAGTCAGTGTTCACATCTCATCTCTTCCTGCAGGCACCTGTTTCTCCTTGGCTTTGGGGTCAGTTGATTGCTTTGTGCTCCCTTTCTCCAATGGATTTGAAAAAAAAAAGTCATAAATCTACAGCTTACCCAGAGTTTTTGTGTGTGGAGGGGCGGTGGAATGGGAGCACCACTCTTTCCAGCTTCTACATCCTGGAGCAGAAAGCAGAAACCATTTAGGAAGGTTGTAGGGGCAATCTGGTTGAAAGAAGGGACTGCAGATCTTGTTTTGAAGCTGTAACTACATAGTATTTTACTAAAGATGATGGAATCCTTTGGTCTAAATTGAAAAAAAGAGGAAACGGCAAAGCAGTCCATGGAAACTCTGAAAAGGAGGCAAAATCCCCCCTCCCACCCCTGCTCCACTGAGTCACTGTGCCCAAACAACCAAAAAGCCGAAAGTCTCTCTCTCTCTTTTCATGATTCTCTCTTTCTCCCACCTCCTGCCCTCTATCTCACATAGCTCCTGTCTCTATCTTCTTATCTCTCTGTTTCCCACCTACCCTACCCTCTCAGTAAACTGGCTAAAGCAGTCTTCTCCCTTTTTCACATCATTAGTGAACTTGCTAAACTGTGGGAGCAAAAAGGGAATTCTTTCTCTTCCATGCCTTGAGGGTATGGTTGACAATCTTTTCTCTGCAGATATTAGCCACCCTGTCTCCACTCAGTGACCCAAAAAGGAGTGGTATCTAGTTTCTCTCCAGCCTCTTCTTCATTGAAATCCTGCCAGGTGCTGTTCAGAATTGATGAACTCATTTCAAAAATTCCTAAGAAGGTTTGTGACTGTATACACAACTGTGGAAAGGCTTATGAGTCACAAAACACTAGGCTTGTATAGGTTGTAGGCAAATATGCCTGGTGATTTGATGATTCTCTTCCAGTTGTCATTTCTACTCACTTGTTCTGATAACCATATACCTGAATTTTTTCTGCAAGGCAATGGTGTTCTGTGTGGCTGTCTTCATGGTGTCCTGTTTTCCTGTTCTCCAGGATAATTTCTCATTCCCAAGCTCCACCACAGGTGAGTCCTACCCCTCTTCACAACAGCCCAGTTTTCTAGAAACCTAGATCAAGTTCAATGGTGTGCTTCTCCTGGTCTAGGAGATGAGTTTGGACATCACTCTCTGCCGCAGATACACGCTGAGTAAGAGAGCAGATTTGAAAGTCAGTGAAAGAACAAATTAACAGACTAGCTGGAGCCCCAGCTTTAAGAGGCATCTCATAGAAAATTAACTTGAACTAAGTTTTAAAGCCACCACTTGTCTGTCAGTTATTCATACTGTGGTGGCTTGTGCATTGCTATGATGCTGGCAGCTATGTCACTGGTATTTCAAATACCAGCAGTGTCACCCATGGTGGACAGGTTTCATTGGAGCTTCCAGACTAAGACGGACTAGGAAGAAAGGCCTGGCAATCTATGCCTAAAAATTAGTCAATGAAAATCTTATGGTTTACAACAGAATATTGTCCAATAGAATACTGGAAGATGAGCCCCCTAAATTGGAGGGTACTACGTGATAGCCACAATAATGGACTCAAATATACAAGTGGTCATGAAGATGGTGCAGGACTGGGCAATACTTCATTCTGTCATATATAAGGTCACCATGAGCCAGCCAAATTGACGGCAACTAAAAACAACAAAAACTACCTTAGATTAAAACATGTAATAGTGTATCTAGGATTAAGGGCTGGGTCTGTGGGATGATTAATGTTATGTGTCAATTCAGCTAGGCTATGATTCCCAGTATTATATAATCACCCTCCATTTTGTGATCTAAAGTAATTATTCTCCATTTTGTGATATTATATAATTATCCTCCATTTTAGGTTGTAAATCCTAAACCTCTCTATGTTAATAAGGCAGGATTACTGTGGAGTGTATCTTGAGTCACACTCCTACTAGACAGTGTGACTCAAACTGCACCCTTACTCAAGTCACACCCTTACGTACGTCACACCCTTACTCAAGTATCTGATGTAAGGGGAGTTTACTTGAAGATGTAGCCTGCATCCAATATATGTAGGTACTCCCACAAAGCTTTCTATTGCTCTGGATCCAATATCTAGCTCATCATCATCTAGCCTCCAGTTCTTGGGACTTGAGCCAGCAGCCTGCCTTCTGACCTGCCGATTTTGGGTTCGTCAGCCCCTGTAACCATGTGAGTCAGAAGAAACCTCCAGCCTGATGTCTGACCCAGGATTTGGGACTTGCCAGTCTCCACAACTGCATTTCCTTGAGATAAATCTCTGTCTCTGTATTATTGAGATATATATATATATATAATATACATATATGTATATGCTTCATTGGTTTTGTTTCTCTAGAGAACCCAGCCTAAAACAGTCAGCTAAGGGTCTATTTGCACAAACTCCTGAGGAGACTCTTGGGGAGAAAAATCAAGAACAGAGAGCACACAGGCATATTGAGTTTGTCTAAAGCCATAGCTCCAGGTTGCTGAGTAGGTTGATTCTGACCATAACACAATGTCTGTCAGTCAGATTATCCTCATTCTTAGCTCCAGGAATCCAAGCCTGGATTCTGGGGAGAGATCTACAATAAGAGACAGTAAAAGCTTGAAATCACCATAGGCCTTTAACTGCAAAGTGGCATCAGGGGATTTGGTAGTATGACAGTTATTGAAGAACTTTCATAAACCTAATTAGATGATGGCCATTAATGCATCTGATCTCATTTTATACATACAGCTGAAGCTCCACTGTGGCATGGGGGAGAAATTTCATACTTTTTGTTTCCTTGAGCTTCAGAAATTATATTTTATTTATATGTTTTTAAAAGCTCTAAATTTTCTCTCGTAAGGTAAAGGTAGAATCTTCTTGTTCTAATTTGTTGCAAAAGCTTACAGGGACATTAAATTTGTCTTCTTTAAATTCACTTTCAACAAAGGTTTGTAGTTTACAGTGTAGAAGACTTACATGTCTTTTGTTAAATGTATTTTTAAGAATTCATGGGTTTTGATACCATTAAAATGGTATGGCTTAATAATGTTATTTTCCAATTATTTGACACTAATATGTAAAAAAAAAAAGTAAAAAATTTCTGTATATTGACCTTATCTCCTATGATATTTCTAAATTCATTCATTAGTCATCTAGTATTTTTTGTAGATTTCTTAGGATTTTCTACACATCATGTCATCTATGAATAAAATCAAATTTATTTTTTAGCTTGTTTCTTTTTCCTGCCATATTGCAATGGCTAAGAGTCCAGTACAATATTGAATAGAAGTGGTAAGAGCAAATATTCTCACCCTGTTCTTGATTTTAGGACAAAAGTGTTGAATATAGCACACTATTCAGTATAATGTTGACCGATAGTTTTTTAAGATGCCATTTATCATGAGTGGGTTTTAATGGCATCAGGTTTGTTTTTTTTTTGTTTTGTTTTTGCTTTAGTTGAGATAGCTATGTGATGTTTTATACTTTATCAATAAATCAATAAATTTCATTTATTGATATTTTTAATTTTGTCACAACCTGGCAGTGGTGAGATGAACTATACTTGATTATGGTGTACTTATTACCCTTGTGGACTCCGTGCCCTGTGCATAAGCACCTCAACCTTTAACCAAGGACTTAAGGTGAACTATCATGCAGACTTCTGAGGTGACTTCATGGTGAAAGTACATCATTTTCTGCTCTTGACCCTCCAATCCAGCTGCCTCAGGAACCCCAAACTTGAAGTTCTACCTCCTCAGGTCAGTGAGACTTCTGGATGACTTTTATTCATTCATCAGATCTCAGCTGAAGTGCCACTTCCTCAGAAAAATCTTCTCTGACCTTCCTGTATAAATTATTATTTCCTTCAACTCATTCTTTCTTATAGCACCCTACAGTTTCCCAACAAAATTCATCACAATGTTTCTTTATCTATTTGTGTGATTAATTATTAACTATGAGTCGGAATTGACTAGACAGCAATGGGTTTAATCAATGGATATTTATACTTTTAATAACTGCTATGTCTCTAAAAAAAAAATGTCTCTAGACATCATAAAATAATTAATGAATAAAAGAATGAGGGATTTGTGTCACAATCAGCATGAAAAACATGTGATATGCTTACTTCCAATTGAATTGATGAGAGAAGGTCATAAGAAATGGATTTTTAATAGTCAGAGATGGAAAGAGGATATTCTTTGTAGACAGGAAATTAGCCTGAATTTAAAAGCCCAAATCATATTTCAGGAGGCAGTAACTGGGCTTCTTTTGCTGGAGAAGAGGGTTCATTAGATGACAAGAGAGAGTAAAACTTGGAAGGCAGATAGTTTAGATTCTTGATCCTACCAGCCTACTCATCAATTACCAGTTTGTAAAACATGAATCCCTAACTAAGATTACTAATCAGTGACTGAAATACTTCTTTTAAAGATATCATTTCTTTTTAAAAGCTAAGTATTAAAAAAAGAGCACCCATCAATAACTTCACAAGAAGGTATTGACTGAAAAAAACAGATAACCCATGAATTTTAGCCCAGCTATTTGAAATTTAGTTTTATTGAGATGGGTGCCCAGCAATGTGCCTTATCAACTGCCCTCTTTGAGACACAATAAAGAGTGAACTTTTCTGTCAATGGTTCATAGCCAAATTAGTATGAAATAACTCACCTGCCATTTAAAGTAACATGAAGATGGGATATTCAGAGAACTGGCTATACTAGAGTGCTTAGAAGCACATTGTGGTTTTCTTCTTATGCCTTTAGAAGAGTGTTTTAGAACTGCAAATGAGTGCTTGTAAGAGTTCCATTAAAATGGAGAGAAGCATGAAGAGGGTGGGTGCTGGAAAAGGAACCAGACCCCACACCCACCTGGAGCTCTCAGCATATGCATGCTCCAGTTACTTTTCCCATCTGAGGCTGAGCATAGAAATATACACGAGTGCTTGACCCACTGCCCCATGCTGTTAGTTCTCAGAAGAGTTGCAGTGGAAGCTCTCTAAGGCAATCAAAAACACCTCCAGGAACCATTTCATCTCTTCCTGTTGCTCTAGTCCTACTAGTAGAGCCCACTCAACCACAAGGGATCATAATCAAGCTCATTAATAGCACTTCCCCAGTCCACTTAACAGACTTTATCAGATTTACCTCCTTTTTGCCTTTTCATAGTGTCCTATAATTTGAAAAGCAGAGTGATATTATACTCAATTTATGTGATCAGTGTATTCCCCACACAAGCTGACCACAACCAAACCCACTGAAAGGGAACATCTTCTTTTCTGAGCACCACATTGTGAAAAGGTGTGATGAGTAAGTTGCTCACTGATTGCTGCCAATAGGCCTGACCTGGTGGCATTAGTTGAATTTGCCACAAACTAACCCTCAGCTTTGGAAAGTTCAGGAACCCAATCATCTCAGTTCTCCAAAGCTTATCTTCTTCCCAACCAGTTAAGTACTACTTGTCTTTATCTCAACTTAAAATTCATTTCATTGAAAAACCTCCCCTGAAGGCCCAAACCAGATCCAGTTCCCCTGTTAGAAATGCCTTTACTTCACATGGCTAACATGGTAAGAACAAGAAGGTGGTAGAGTATTATGGTTAGGAGTGTGGCCTTTTGGGAATCTGGCTGTCTATTTCCAAACCCCAATGCCACCATTCATTAATGGTGTGACTTGGGCAAGATTTAACCTCTCTGAGTCTCAATTGCCTCATATGTAAAGTAGAAATGATAGTGTTATCTATCTTACAAGGTTGTTTTAAGGATAAAATAAGATCTTTTTTATTTATATTTATATTTAAAGCACTTTTTTAAAAAATGCCAGCAAATAGTAATTGTGTGTTAACTACTATTATCACAATATTTAATTGTGCATTTTTTAACTTGGCTCATTCATTAAACATTCAAAATACATATTGACTGACTACTATGTTATAAACCCCAGAGAATATGTCAGTGAACAAAACTCTATGCCTTCAAAAAGTTTATATTCTAGTGAGGGAAGGAAGAAAATAAACAATAAAAATAATAATTAAGAAAATTAGTGGGTTAGAAATTGATTTTGAAAATAGGAAAATATAGAGCAGTTTAAGGAGGATAGGGGTGCTGATAGAGTGGCTTGCAATTTTAAATTAGCAGGGTCAAGAAAGTCTTATCGAGAAGGCGACATTTGAACAAAATTTGAAGCAAATGAGAAACTGACCTGCACAGATTCCTGGGTGAAGATTCTTCCAGTCACAGGGAACAGCCATTGCAAAGGCCTTGAGACTTGAGTGCATCTGGCTTATGGAGCGGAAGGGAAGCTGATGTGACTGGACAGAGAGAGCAAGTAGAACAGATGAGGAGATGAGGCCATAGAGGTTGTGGTCAGGGCCTGGGAGGGGCAGTGCAAGTACTCAGAATTTTGTTCTTAGTGAAAAGAGACCCATTTCAAGGCTTTGAGCAGAGAGTTGAGCTAAGTTCTGAACACATGACCCTTGCTGCTCTGTTGAGAACAGACCATGAGGGAGGGTCTAAAACCCGTTGCCCTCGAGTCCATTCCAACTCACAGCAACCCTATTGGATAGAGTAGAACTGCCCCGTAGGGTTTCTAAGAAGCAGCTGGTGGATTCTAACTGCTGACCTTTTGGTTATCGGCCAATCTCTTAACTACTGTGCCACCAGGGCTCCATGTGGGAGGATAGCAACAGTGAAAGCAGAAAAGACCTTGTAGGAAACTATTGCCATAAGCCATGTGTAAGATGAAAGTGGCTCAGACCACTGTGGTAAGCATGGTGGGCATTGAGGTGAGATCAGAGTTTACATGTATCTTGAAAATAGAGGTATAATAGAGATAACAGGTTTCCTGATGGCTGGTTGGTGGGGGGAGTATACAGAAAGAGAGAATGGTGACTCTCTCTCTCCCTAGAAAATCATTTTACAAGCACTAAAATGCCTGATATGTAGTCGTCACTTTAAAAAAATATTTGTTCAGTGAAAGAAGGAAATAAAATTCTAAGAGATTGATATTTAAACTAGAATATCAATTTATTCATTTATAGCCAGAAAACTTTGTGTATGTATGTTTTTAAGTGTGTGTGTTCTCCTTTAACTAGAATACCTTATCTCATTACATAAGAACCTGGGAAGCTCTTAGTAATTAGAAACTTGATTGGTGAAAAACAATCAGAACATAAGGAGGTAGAGCATTTTAACCAAATTTTTACTAGGCAAAGAAAAGCCAAATGAACCTGTAGAGTACTCCTTCCTGTGCCCTGGGTCAGTGCTCCTCCTAGGTAGTGTTTAATACATGTTGAATACACATGGACATTTCTAGCTCTCCACATCCTGCACAGAAGAGCCTATTTATGTATTGCACATACTATTTAGACGTGTAATGTCATCAACTTGGCTACCAGGGAGTCTTACTCTTGGAGCCATTCAACTTAAAATAGTTTTTTTTGTATATGTAAATGTATTAATTTTTCTATTGATTTTTGTTAGTAAATCATTAGAGAGGGAGGTACATTGGACTAGGAATTTACATCTAAGGGGGGTAATTATTCGTTTAAGTGTTTTTCCCTTTTTAAATCCTTGTCCTTTTGCAGATGTATTAACAAGATTTAGAAAAAAAGGTTCTGTCAGCTAGAAATGATCTCTTGCCCCTACCATATTACACTCCTTCACACTTTATGTCCATCATTTGTGAGTGTAAAGTGGTTTGAGTTCTTTCATTTTCTTCATATGGAGGTACAATGACTGATTAGCAATGAATAGCAAATGTGCCTTGGTTGATTTCCCAGTTGATGGGTTTCCCTCCTTTATTCACAATGTGGCATGATCCCCTTATGACCTGAGCACAAAGGTGTAAAATTAGAGGCTGGAAACAGAAGAAGGGGACTCAGATCGAGCCAATAAATTTGGTCTCATTAGTATCAGGAGCTCAATGCTTCCTCATAGCTGGCCCGTGTATTTTTCAGTTAGCTAAACATATGCCGAGGAGCCCTGGTGGCATAGTTGTTAAGCACTCGGCTGCTAACCAAAAGGTCAGCTGTTCAAACCCACCAGCCGCTGCTTGAAAGATGTGGCAGTCTGCTTCTGAAAGATTACAGACTTGGAAACCCTATGAGACAGTTCTACTCTGTCCTATTGGGTCGCTAGGAGTCAGAATCTACTTGAAGGTATTGGGTTTTTAAACATATGCCATAAATTTCACGTGCACTAAAATTTAATTTGTTGAACAATGAATATCTTTTATGCTCTGTAGAGCATATTTTTTGGATGGATATATTATGCAACAAATAACTTTTGTGTGTCAAAATTCCAAACGAGTTGCAACTTTTGCTTGTCCCACTAAACTAGCCAATGGAACACAGGTTTTCTTTATTAAACTGTTGCCCACCTCTGTAAACTGACACAATGAGACCAATGCAAAACCTATTTGACTAATTTGAAAGCAAATGATAGCTATCTCACATTGAGGAACATGGCATATTTTAAGTGATTATCTCTTTGGGAAAATAAATATGTTCAATAAATTCACAGAATTCTTATGGCTTCCAATAGCACTTGATAGTACCTGAAATGACTTGCCTCCTATGCATTAAGTATTTTATTTTTTAAAAAAATTCCTCCAGATTGAAACAGAACGATGTAACACAACCACATTACATTGAGGGGCCCAAAGGTCCCTCAAAAGAGAAGAGTTATACATGAAATGTTATCAATTAGAGGTGAAAATACCTATTAGGTATAAGGTCATATTGGGGTCTCCCTTATCTATAGGTGTCTATTCCTAACTTGTTAAATTAAATCAAAAGAGGAAACAGAGTGGAAAAACACAAAAATTATCATCAATGGGGTAAGAGGATATTGTGCAATAGTGGAAAAAAAAAATCCTTGGTTAAATGTAGCATCACCATGCATCAATAGCATCATTGGCTGTTAGGCTTCAGGATTTTTAATAAGGGACCAAAGACCGAAATGAGAATGATTTAGAATCTATTGTTCAGGAGGCAAGAAATTGGAATGAAAAATCATCTCAAATGAGCCAAAAATAAGGAATTAAGGAAAGGTATTTAAAAGTGAGTAAGAATAAAATATACAAATTTAAGCCAGAACCAGTTAATATCTCATTACAATGACTTGACATTTAAGGCAGGCACACAATTCCAAATCGAGCCCTATAAAAATCACACTTTTATTATTAATAAAATCTACTAGACACTTTCCGCATTGCATATGAGTTCTTTAGAAATGGCTGATTGTTTAACTATTTTGATATCTAAATTTCAGCAATTTGTTCATATAGAGGAACATTGTAGTTTGTTCATATAGAGGAACATTGTAGGGTAGCACAGTATAAGTGAATATTTCATGACATTTTTCTACTAAGAATTGTAAGTGATGATATATTTATTACTATTCTATCTCTCTGTCTCTATCTGTCATCTATCTATCTATCTAATTAGATTGCATCTTTTCCTTGTAATGTATGCCCAAACCCAGTGCCGTCAAGTCAATTCCGACTCATAGCGACCCTATAGGGCAGAGTAGAACTGCATGCAAAAGAAAGATGCTCAAACTCTAAAATCTAACAGCATTGAGAATAAATGTATTTGAGGAAATCCTCTGTGGATCTGTGATGTGTGGGGCTATAATGCTTTGTTCCCTAGTAATACACGGGAAGTAAATCAAACATTTCAAGTACTGGACATTAATAATGCCCCCATCCTCAAAGGAGGATCCCACTCCTAATGGAAAGATTATTCTCCAAACCTCATCAGCAGTGGCAGCCTCAAGGTGACTCACTCTCCCACCTGAACTTGCTGCAATTTCTTCCTCCACTGCTCTTGCCAGACATTAGCTGTTGCCATCCTCCACAAAGGGACATTAATAGTCTTGAAGGCAATATGCTGTTTTTGTTCTTGCTTCCTTGTCCCCTCCCTCAGAGCTCATTAACTTATATCTGCCCTCCAGGAGTATAACCAGTAATCATCTAAGGCGAGGTAGAAAGCTCTTGCAACTTCACAGATAAAGAATTGAGGGAAAAGATTTTTTTTAAGTAAATTATTAAAACCAAGATGATTCGTTATTCATGAAGCAGAAATCAGCTATCCAAAATACTCTTAATGTTGGTTATTGTCAATGTCATTTATTACTATATTTGAATCGTTTCTGGATCCAAAGTGCAGTTATAAACACTACCTTCTCACCTCTTAAAATGTACATTCTAATGACAGAAAACATACATGGGCTGAGCAGAGATGAAAAAACATGTTTCGATAACACATAAACAGCTTGTCCTGTGGGTATTTCAACATGGTGCCCTTTAGCACTTGAAGGAGAGAAAACATTTCTTTGTTTTCGATAAAGAATATTGTTGAAATTCAAGTGTATAACACATTCAGGCATATAAATACTTAACTGGAATTAGAGGTCCTATTCTTCAAGAAAACCAGACTCTTAAGTGGATTTCAGGGTTACCTAAATATTTGAGAGTAGTTTCTGAGAATACACAAAACAGGGAAAATGAATTACTATTGGGAGTGTGTAGAAGAGTGTAAAAAGCCATGGCCTGCCCACATCCAGTTCTTTGGAAAGTCCTATACCTTAAGGCTATGGGTCATGCTTACAAAACACTGTTTAGGAATTTTCACTTTCTCTATCAACCAGTAAAGAACACTGGATAAGTTGAACAGAAAACCACTTTCCTAGTTTCTGTGTTAGATATTGAGCTCAGTGTTCTTTTTTGAAAAAGTGTTATTTAAGCCCTAGTCATGACACACTACACTCCAATTTAAAGTGCCCTTTGTATACTGAAAAGGAGATGACAGTGTAGGATGTTCAGATGTTTTTTGCATGGGCTGTAACGGTAATGATTCAACTAAAGTTTGTAAAAGATATTGACATTCTCGGATAAAAGATGCTGAAGCATACTGCACAGGCCTCTTAGGAAGCTCAGATCCTTTCCTTATGCAAAGATACTCTCAGATACTTCAGAACTGTGGTAATCTTGCTTTGGAAAACAAGGAAAGTGTTTTTATTTTCCCTCTAGGTGGGAAAAGAAGTAGAATTTCTTGATGAGTGTAACAGCTTTTTAAAAGTTTCTAAAAATTGGAGGCAAGGCCAAGATGGCAGAGTAGTCAGATGTTTCCTGTGGTCCTTGTTACAACAAAGACCTGAAAAAAACAAGTGAATCAATTATATATGACAGTCTAGGAACCCTGAGCATCAAAGACAAAGTTGAGGAATCAGGCTGAGTGGCAGGGAGAGGGAGAGGTGGCTTAGAAGCAGCAAGGAGTTGCCAGAACTGACCTGGGTGGCACTGGCATGCTGCAGGCTGGATTGGCTGGTGCACAATGGGTGGGGAAGCAGTGGTGCTTGGGACACGTTTTCCGTGTGGGGAGAGATCGAGTGGCAGAATTAAGCCTCCAGAACTAGTGAGAAATGGGCTCAGTCGGCGAAAGATAAGTACAAGTGCCTAACCTACTGCATGGATCAAAAAAATTCCCCCTTTTGGGAGGTACCTTTCTCCAATTTACCTGCCCCCTCCCAGCTCTGCTCCAGGTCCTGGTCAGGCTTCAGTGATTGTTGCACCACTGTGCTGGAAGTAGGACCCACCACGCACCCTGAGCAATTCTCCCGCTTTGGAGAGGGCACAAATTAACAAACAGGAAAAAACAATCTTCCAGCTCCCCTAAGCCAGAAACTCAGAGCAGGCACAGTCCGTTTCCCTAGGCATAGGCAAAAGTGGTCCATGGACTTTGAATGCCTTTCACTCCTGCATAGACCTTTGTGGGCCCATTTCAAAAGTGTAGGCCCTCATTAGCACAGTACAAGAGGGTATATACCTGAAGCCTATTTTCAATTGTATCAACTATAATGGGGAGTTGCACATTTGTGACATTTGAGAACACCCTGCCTATTAACCAGGGTCCTCACCTATCCACGTCAGGGGCCTGAGGACTGGAGGCTCCACCCACTCCACCAAGCCACCCACTACAGGGATCCAAGAATAAGTGTTGACTCCCAGTCCCTCCCGCCAACAGCATTATGTGCCAATAGTCTGGTTGCAAAACCCAACTACCTACATACTCTAGGGAACAGGGATACACCTTCCACCCAGAAACTCAGGGGCAGAAGTCAGCCCCCTAACCTGATAAGTGCATGACCACCTACTGCAGCAAGATACCTGTGCCTACTCCAATTACCTCTGCTCATCTAGGACAGTAGGTGAGAGCCTGCACCACACGCCACTTGGTGACCAACTACCTGGACACCTGAGCTGAATCCACACAAGAAAAGTAGGCTCACATACCTAGTAACAGCTCTAGCCACCTGGAGGTAGGACATGAGAGCTTCAAAGACAGCAATAATCAAATTAGATCACATGATCAGCCTATTTAGGCATATCAAAACAAAACAAGAAGATAGGACACAGTAAGAAAACATAAAATAAATAAATATAATAACTTACTGATGGCTTGGAGACAGCAGTCAATATCAAATCACGTAAAGAGGCAGACCATGATGGCTTCAGCAAGCCACCAAAACAAAGAATCAAGAAACCTTCTGGAGAAGAGAACTTCTTAGAGGTAGAATTCAAAAGATAAACATACAGCACTTTTCAAGAGATCAGGAAGGAGATCAGGCAAAATGCAGAACAAGCCAACAAACATACAGACAAAGCAATAGAGGAACTTAAGAAGGTAATACAAGAGCATAATGACAAATTTAACAGGCTACAAGAATCCATAGAGAGACAGCAAACAGAAATCCAAAAGATTAATAATAAAATTTAGAATTAGACAACTCAATAGAAAGTCACAGGATCTTAATTGAGGAAATTGAAGTCAGATGATAAAGCACTTGATACCAACTTATTTGAGGAAAAATCAGATAAAAGAATTAAAAAAAATGAAGAAACTCTAAGAATCACGTGGGACTCTATCAAGAGGAATAACCTACATGAGTTCGGAATACCAGAACATGAGGGAATAACAGAAAATACAGAGAGAATTGTTGAAGATTTGTTGGCAGAAAACTCCCCTGATATCGTGAAAGATGAGACGATATCTATCCAAGAAGCCTATCAAACCAGACACAAGGTATATCCCAAAAGAAACTCACCAAGACATATTATAATCAAACTTGCCAAAACCAAAGATAAGGAGAGAATTTTAAGAGTAGTTAAGGATAAACAAAAAGTCATCTACAAAGGAGAATCAGTAAGAGTAAGCTTGGACTACTCAGCAGAAACCATGCAGGCAAGAAGGCAAAGGGATGACATATATAAAGCCTTGAAGGAAAAAAAAAAATTACCAGCCAAGAATTATATATGCAGCAAAACTGTCACTCAAATATGATGGCAAAATTAGGGCATTTCCAGATAAACAGAAGTTTAGGACATTTGTAAAAACAAAACCAAAATTACAAGAAACACTAAAGGGAGTCCTCTGGTTATAAAATCAGTAACATCAGACAGCAACCCAAGACTAGAACACAGGACAGAAGAACCAGATATCAATCCAGATAGGGAAGTCACAAATATAAAGCTAAAACACTGAAAATAGGGAAACAGAGATGTCCATATGTAAAAGAAAACAACATTAAAACAAAAAAGAGGGACTAAATCATATAGTTATAGATCTTTCGTATGAAGAGGAAGTCAACGCAATATAAAGAAATGAAAGATTGGTTTAAACTTAGAAAAATAGGGGTAAATATTAAGGTAATTACAAAATAAACCAACAATTCTACACATCAAAAAAAAAAAAAAAAGACTCAGCAAATACAAAATCAACAATGAGAAAAAGAAAATATATAAAGAAAAATGACCAGCACAGAAAATTAAGTGGAACAAAGAAACTGTCAATATCACACACACACACAAAGTATATCAAAATGACAGTACTAAACTCATAAAATTTTACCTATCTATAATTACGCTGAATGTAAATGGACTAAATGTACCGATAAGGAGACGAAGTGACAGAATGGATAAAAAAAAAAAATGATCTGTCTATATGCTACCTACAAGAGATACACCTTAGATTTAAAAACACAAACAAACTAAAACTCAAAGGATGGAAAAAATATCAAGCAAACAACAATCAAAAAAGAGCAGGAGTGGCAATATTAATCTCTGACAAAATAAACTTTAAAGCAAAATCCACTACAAAGGATAAGGAAGGACACTATATAATGATTAAGGGGTCAATACACCAGGAAGACATAACCATAATAAACATTTATGCACATAATGTCAGGGCTCCAAAATACATAAAACAAGCTCTAACAGCCTTGAAAACAGAAATAGACAGATCCACAGTAATAGTAGTAGTCTTCAACACACCACTTTTGGTAAAGGACAGAACATCCAGAAAGAAGGTCAGTAAAGACACAGAAGATCTAAATGCCACAATCAACCAACTTGATCTCATAGACATAAGCAAAACACTTCACCCAACAACAGCCAAGTGTATTTTCTTTTCTAACGCACATGGGACATTCTCCAGAATAGACCACATATTAGTATACACAGCAACCCTTAACAGAATTCAAAACATCAAAATATTACAAAGCATCTTTTCTGAACATAAAGCCACAAAAGTAAAAATCAATAACAGAAAAGGCAAGGAAAAAAAATCAAATACATGGGAACTGAACAACACCTCGCTCGAAAACTACTGGGTTATAGAAGAAATTAAAGATGGGATAAAGAAATTCACAAAATCAAATTAGAATAAAAACACTGCCTACCAGAACCTTTGGGACACAGCTAAAGCAGAGCTCAGAGGTCAATTTATAGCAATAAATGCACACATCCAAAAAGAAGAAAGGGTCAAATCAAAACAATAACCCTACAACTCGAACAACTAGAAAGAGAGGAGCAAAAGAAGCCCTCCGGCATCAGAAGAAAGGAAGTAGCAAAAACTGAAGCAGATTTAAAAGAAATAGAGAATAGAAAAATAATTGAAAGTTAACAAGACCAAAACTGGTTCTTTTAAGAGATCAGTGAAATTGATAAACCACTGTCCAAACTGACAAAAGAAAAACACAAAAGGAAGCAAATAGCCTGAATAGGAAATGAGATGGGTGATATCACAACAGACTCAACTGAAATTAAAAGAATCATAACAGAATACTATGAAAAATTTTACTCCGAAAAATTTGAAAACCTAGAGGAAATGGACAAATTTCTAGAAACACACTACCTACCTAACCTAAAACAAATAGAGGTAGAACAACTAAATACACCTATAACAAAAGAAGAGATTGAAAAAGTAATTAAAAAACTCCCAACAAAAAAAAGCCCCAGCTCTGTCGGCTTCATTGGAGAATTCTACTAAACCTTCAGAGAAGAGTTAACACCACTACTGCTAAAGGTACTTCAGAGCATAGAAAAGGACGGAATACTCCCAAACTCATTCTATGATCCCAGCATAACCCTGATACCAAAACCAGGTAAAGACACTACTAAAAAAGAAAATTACAGACCTATAGCCCTCATTAACTTAGATGCAAAAATCCTCGACAAAACTCTTGCCAATAGAATTCAACAACATATCAAAAAAATAATTCATCATGACCAAGTGGGATTCAATACCAGGTATACAGGGATGGTTCAACATTAGAAAAACAATCAATGTAATCCAGCACATAAATAAAACAAAAGACAAGAACCGCATGATCCTATCAATTGATGCAGAAAAGGCATTTGACAAAGTTCACACATTCATGATAAAAACTCTCAGCAAAATAGGAATAGAAGGGAAATTCCTCAACATAATAAAGGGCATTTTACAAAGCCAACTAGCCAACATCATCCTAAATGGAGAGAGTCTGAAAGCACTCCCCTTGAGAATGGGAACCAGACAAGGATGCCCTTTATCACCACTCTCATTCAACATTGTGCTAGAGGTCCTAGCCAGAGCAATTAGGCTAGATAAAGAAATGAAGGGCATCCAAATTGGTAAGGAAGAAGTAAAAGTATCCCTATTTGCAGATGCCATGATCTTATACACAGAAAACCCTAAAGAATCCACAAGAAAACTACTGGAACTGATAGAAGAGTTCAGCAGAGTATCGAGATACAAGACAAACATACAAAAAACAGTTGGATTCCTCTACACGAACAAAGAGAACGCTGAAGAGAAAATCACCAAATCAATGCCATTTACAAAAGCCCCCAAGAAGACAAAATACTCAGGAATAAATCTAATCAGAGATGTAAAAGAACTATACAAAGAAAACTACAAGATGCTACAGCAAGAATACAAAAAAGACCTGCATAAGTAGAAAAAACATACCTTGCTCATGGATAGGAAGACTCAATGTTGTGAAAATGTCTATTCTACCCAAAGTGATCTACAGATACAATGCAATCCCTATCCAAATTCCAATGACATTTTTTAATGAGATGGAGAAACAAATCACCAACTTCATATGGAAAGGGAAAAGGCCCTGGATAAGTAAAGCATTACTGAAGTAGAAGAACAAAGTGGGAGGACTCACACTACCTGATTTTAGAACCTATTATACTGCCACAGTAGTCAAAACAGCCCGCTACTGGTAAAACAACAGATACGCAGACCAATGGAACAGAATTGAGAATCTGGATGTAAATTCATCCACCTACGATATGAGCAGCTGATATTTGACAAAGGCCCAAAGTTCATTAAATGGGGAAAAGACAGTCTCTTTAACAAAGGGTGCTGGCATAAGTGGATTTTCATCTGCAAAAAAAATGAAACAAGACCCACACTCCATACCATGCACAAAAGCCAACTCAAAATGAATAATATAAAATCTGAAACAATGAAGATCATGGAAAAAAAAAAAAATAGGGACTATGCAAGGAGCCCTAATACATGGCATAACCAGAATACAAAACATTACTAACAGTGCACAAACACCAGAAGAGAAACTGGATAACTGGGAGCTTCTAAAAATCAAACACTTATGCACGTTCAAAGGCTTCACCAAAAGAGTGAAAAAACAACCTACATACAAGGAAAAAAATTTCGGCTATGACATACCCAAACAGGGTCTAATCTCTAAATTCTACAAGATACTGCAAAATTTCAACAACAAAAAGACAAATAACCCAATTAAATAATGGGCAAAGGATAAGAAAAGACAGTTCACCAAAGAAATCCAGGCAGCTAACAGATACATGAGGAAGTGCGCACAATCATCAGCCATTAGAGAAATGTAGATCAAAACTACAATGAGATAACATCTCACCCCAACAAGGTTAGCATTAATCCAAAAAACACAAACTAATAAATGTTGGAAAGGTTGTGGAGAGACTAGAAAATTTATACACTGCTGGTGGAAATGTAAAATGGTACAAACACTTTGGAAATTGATTTGATGCTTCCTTAAAAAGCTAGAAATAGAAGTACCATAGGACCCAGAAATCCTGCTCCTTGGAACATATCCTAGAGAAATAAGAGTCATTGCACAAATTGATATATGCATACCCATATTCATTGCAGCACTGTTCACAATAGCAAAATCATGGAAACAACCCAGGGGACCATCAATGGACAAGTGGATAAACAAATTACAGTATATTCACAAAATGGAATGCTACACAGTGATAAAGAACAATGATGAATCCATGAAACATCTCATAATGGATGAATCTGGAAGGCATTAAACCAAACCAAACTAAACCCAAACCCACTGCCATCGAGTGGATTCCGACTTATAGCAACCCTATAGGAGAGAGTAGAACTGCCCCATAGAATTTCCAAGGAGCGTCTGGTGGATTCGAACTGCCGACCTTTTGGTTAGCAGGCATAGCATTTAACCACAGCACCACCAGGGTTTCCATTATGCTGAGTGAAATTAGTCAGTCACAAAGGACAAATATCGTATGAGACAACTATTATAAGAACTCAAGAAAAGGTTTAAACACAGAAGAAAACATTCTTTGATGGTTATGAGGGTGGGAAGGGAGGGTGAGGGGAATTCACTAACTAGATAACCCAGTGCTGCTGCAAAAATTATTTTAGGTGAAGGGAAGGGCAACACACAATACAGGGTAAGTCAGCATAACTGGACTAAACCAAAAGCTAAGAAGTTTCCTGAATATAACCAAACACTTTGAGAGAAAGAGTTGCAGGGTTGGGGTCTAGGAACTATGGTTTTAGGGTATATTTAGGTCAATTGGCATAGCAAAGTTTATTAAGAAGATGTCCTGCATCCCACTTTGGTGAGTGGCATCTGGAGTCTTAAGAGCTAGCGAGTGGCCATCTAAAATGCATCAGTTGGTCCCAAACCACTTGAAGCAAAGGAGAACGAAGAACACCAAAGACACAAGTGAAATATTAGCCCAAGAGACAAAACAGTTTCATAAACCAGAGACTCCATCAGCCTGTCTACCACCAATAACCACCCCGAAGGACCAGGAGAAAAGTGGGATGAGGAACTCAAATTCTAGTAAAAAGTCCAGACTTAATGGTCTGACTGAGACTGGAGGAACCCCAGAAGACATAGCCCCCAGACTCTCTGTTAACCCAGAACCAAAACCATTCCCGAAGCCAACCAACTCTTCAGACAAAGAATAGACTGGATTAAGAGACAAAAAAAAATGATACTCATGAAGCGTGTACTTCTCAGTTCAAGTAGATACATGAGGCTAAATGGGAAGCTCCTGTATGGAGGTGAGATGAGAAGGTAGAAAGGGATAGGAGCTGGTTGGTTGAATGGACATGGGAAATCCAAGGTGGAATGGAAGAATATGTAGTCACATTATAGGTATAGCAACTAGAGTCACATAACAATGTGTGTATAAATTTTTGTGTGAGAAACTAACTTGAGTTAAAAACTTTCACCTAAAGCACACACACACACACACACACACAGTTTCTAAAAATCATCAAGTCCATAGAAATCCTACTTACCCAAAAATTTCCTCTGGGGCAAAACTAAGAACGGCACCTCATTCCTTACAAACCCATCTACATCTATTTTCAGGGCCCTACGTAATCATGTTTCTCTAATGAGCTGTTATTCCCTTTTAAACTCAATAGAAATGAGATGTAGATCAGATTCATGACTGTGTATGAGGGCTTATGTTTATTTTATAGTTACTTATATTGGCCAAATTCACCTCTTACATGAGCACAATGTATATCACAAAAGCACCCTAGTGACTCTTTATTACTTTATGTTTTACCCTCAGATCCACAGTAGCAGCAGAATCTGAATTTCAACAAGCTTTCCAAGCAAGTTGTATGCCCAGTGACTGTTGAAAATATTGATAGATCACCAGGTCAACAGGGTTTGGAAAATCTGGGCAGTAGGCTGGCTATTTCAGACTTAGGACAGAAAAATTAGACAATAAAAATTTTAAACTATATTCACGAGTGTTAAATAAATGTTTTGGTAGAAATGTTGATAATCAATGCATTCCCACCCAGAAATTACATTCTTAAGGATCTTCTTTGTATTTCCCTTCTCCTCTCTTCTCTAATTCATCAAAGATGATTCATTTCTCCCTGCCTTAACAACAAAACACACTAGAAAAACAAAACAAAAAATACTTTTTGTTTTTTTGCTTCCCCATTTTCCTGTCAAAATATACCTTTGAGTTTTACCTTCAGGATATCCTCAGAAAGGCCAAGAACTAGTCAAAAAGCCACATCGAATATAGTTCCAAGTACTGAGGAAAAGAGTATTAAATAAGAGGAGCCATGTGGGATCAGCTTTCATCTCCTAACATCTCCCTGTCCATACCAGAAAACAGAAGAATAAATGTTTTCTGAGGCCTTGAAAATGACGAAAGTTTTTATTCCAAATATTATCCAACACTAGTTTCCTCTTTTCCATGTGAACTCTGCTTTCACATCTCTTTGCTCCACTTAACCCAAAGAAGATTCACTTTCTTACTTTCCCTCCAATAACTCTCCTTGGCAGCTCAAGATGGGGAAACAGCAATATCATGGCAGACTTCCAGGTATGCCGTGTCCAGCTTCAGTATGCTCATGGGAGCACTCTCATAAGAAAGCTCAGATTGGAGGAACCATTTTGAGAACCTGCTGCCTGGGATGTGCCTAAGCACATTTGGGTCTGTTATTTTTATTAGCTGACATCGAGTTGTTACCAATAGCCAATCTGACACAAAAGGTCCTTGTCTTTTCCCAAGTAAGAATACTCACGAAAGATAAACTTTATCTTCAGCAAGCTTTGTTTTGCTTGAGTCAAGCAAAAGGAGTCAGCTGCAGGACTAAGCCTCTCCAAAAGGCTGACTCGTCTGAGTCAGGGAGGTTACTGCTTTTATGTACCAGGTTATGATAAGTGGCCTGTCTTTATTCATGCAGTTTCTGAGAAAAGGTAGGGGTTTTCAGGGATTTGATGAGGTGCAAGCGCAGCCCTCGGCCAAGATGGAGTCTGCGGCAAAGGGCTCTGGGAGTACTAGCATCACTCATTATGGGATGTGGTTCCTGCACAGTTCCCTAACTCCACCAGTTCGAATCCTACCAGTGGGTTGGATATCACACTGGCTTCTGAAAGAAGGTCACCTGGTGGGCGTGGCTACTTTTTGTACACATGTTCGGAACCTGCTTTCTTGAGAGACGAAGTTGTGGTTAAGTGAGACTAAGCAAGTGGAGCAATTTCTGGATTATTCCTGCAGATTATGGGCCCTGTGGTGAGACTGTCTCTACACACTGAAAATTTCTTCCAGGATATGGCCTTTACATTCAGACACATTTTTGTCAAGGCTGTTTCCACAGATCTTTCCTATTGTTCTAGTCTATTTCAGAGTCATCCTCCAACTCATGGTGACCCCACATGTTACAGAGTAGAACTGTTCCATAGGATTTTCTTGGCTATAATCTTTACAGAAGCAGTTTGCCAGGCCTGTCTACCATGGAGGCCCTGGGGGGTTCAAACCACTACCCCTCACATTAGCCAATTGCAAACCGCTTGCACCACCCAGGCTCTTATATTAGGACCTAGAAACTCTTGTGGCATAGTGCTTAAGAGCTAGGGCTGCTAATCAAAATGTCAGCACTTTCAATCTGCCATGCACTCCTTGAAAACGTATGGGGCAGTTCTACTCTATCCTATAGGGCCGCTATGAGTCAGAATCAACTAGATGGCAAAAGGTTTTTGTTTTTGTTTTTCAATGCAGCAAACCTGAGAATATCCTGGCTCTGACTGACACATGAGGGAAGAGCCCAGGCTGAGTGGTGCCGGGGTGTGTGTGTGTTTCTAAACCTGTAGGTAGGAGGGTGTCTCTAAGTCCAGCTAATTCTACTTTCAAAGTGTCTCTCTTATCTGGCCCTTGCTCCCCATCTCAGCTCTTACAGCTGAAGTTCAGATCCTCATTTATCAACTGGTACTTGAAATATTGCAACACAGTCTTTAGCAGTTTACTTCCAGGACCTCACTTGCTTGAGCGAATTCTGTCCCACATGGAATTAACATGGCACCCCACCCAACAGGCTCAAGAATAAATCATATGTAAGTGTGCATTTGTTCATTTTTCAATTTGGATTGTTTAAAATGGATTTAAAATTTTAAACAGTGAAAAATTATCACGTGATCCTTTCTAATACAGTGAATTGTAACTCGACAAAAGTTTACTGAATTGTCATCCAAATCCCTTTCTCTCTAAGAAGAACATTTAGAGCCAATAAAGCAAGGAAACACAGCTCTTGTGATTCACTATCTCTCCTGATATACAAACGACATAGAAGAAACATGATTATTAATAGTGTGTCACATTAAAACCACGAGGAGCTTAAACACGACAAGATGTGGAGGATACTGATCTTGTAAGTACCTTTTGCTATTCTCTAATGCTTCTCTTCTGGTATCCACATATATATTTTTTTCTATACAGTTTTGATTTAAAAAAAAATTTGTAAATTAAGGAGCATGCTTGTAAATGTTCCACATGGGGAGATAACTAGTGTCAACGTTTTATTCCTCCATACTCATAACTGACAACTCTCTGGAGAATACTTGAGATGTTCTGGGCCAAAATAACTACCTGGTGGACCACCTGAGGAGCCCTGGTGGCACAGCGGTTAAGTAATATGGCTGCTAACCAAAAGGTTGTCAGTTCAAACCCACCATCTGCTCCTTGGAAACCCTATGAAGCAGTTCTACTCTGTCTTTTAGAGTCACTATGGGTCAGAATCCACTCGATCCCAATGGATTTGTTTCTATGGACCACTGAAGGAGGTGTCCGACCTCACCCCTCTCTCTTTACTTTCTATTAATAGCTCACTCATCGCGGCTCTTCCATTCTTCTTTATCCTCCAAGTTCTTCACTGATATATCACGTTATATAGGCAATACATTTTTTTTTTTTTGCTTTTTATGGTTTTTCTGTTTTGTTTAATTACTGTACCTATATTATACAACTGTGATTTTATATTAAAAAAAAAACACAAACTATTTAGTGTCTACTGTGAATGAAGCAGACTCTTGTGAGTTTGCCAGGAAACTATTCCAACAGAAAAAAATTAGATAATTTAAATGTCTTGTTCTTAGTTGCCATTGAGTTGGCTAAGTCTAATAAAACATTGTGACATCTCCACGATCATTTTTATGTTCGAATCCATTGTTGTGGCTTTTGTGTCAATCCATCTTGAGTGTTTCCCTCATTTTTGCTGACTTTCTGCTTTTCCAAACATGATGTTTGTTTCTGGTGAGTGGTCTTTCCTAATGACGTGTCCAAAGTAAAGGAGCCAAAGTCTCACCCATCCTTGCTTCTAAGGAGCATTCTGGCTGTATTTCTTCTAAGACTGATTTGTTCATTCTTTTGGCATTCCACGGTATATTAAATATTCTTCACCAACTTCATAGTTTAAATGCAACAATTCTTCTTTTGGCTTCCTTTTCACAGTCCAGCTTTTGCATGCATATGAGGTGATTGAAAGATTTAATACCTAATTGCAAATACAATGTTGGAATGCAAATTACATGTAGGTTCAAGCATGCTAAGTGATTTCTTTCAGGCCTTGTCGTTGCTACTAAGGATATATCTCTCCTCATATATCCCATTACCAATTAGGAATATGACCATAGTTAGCCTAACCCCAACATTTCATTCAGGGGGTGTTGATTCAAAAATTGCAATTGCATCCAAAATTCTTCATTTATTTAATACGTGTTTATTAAGCATCCATCAGTATGTCAGCAGTTAAAATAAACATGGTGCCAGCCCTGGTACTTTTTTCAAACAGTTTCCCCAGGCCCTATAAAAAGTGGGGAGATGTAACAGAATCTCTGGAGTGGACAATGGCTGAATATGTAATTTGGAAACTCTCTCGAGGCATTTCTAAGACGCTCATCCATGCCTAGTTGAGAATCCCTTTTGTATATCTTTCCATTGGAAATCTCATTTACTCCCATGGCTTCAAATCCGTTTTATATGCAAATAACCCTCAAATCTATACTTTCAACATAGTTTTCTCCCCTGAACTCTAAAAGCCTTCTACTTCTGGATTGCCTCCTTAAAGTGGTTCCTTAAATAAAACACCTTGAAAACCACCTCAGAATCATGTGTCCCTAAATATGACCCTTCCCTGAGGTTTCTACCTCATTAGGTATTGCCATTCATTCAGCCACTGATACTGGAAACTTAGAAAAAGTTTGTCAACTCCTTCTTCTGGATCATAGAACTTATCTTCTATCCATCTTGGATTCTAATTAATTCTTTACCCACAATGTGTCTCTAATCTTCCCCTTGCTCTCCATCTTCACTATTACTGTCTGCAAACTAGCCCTTTATCAACTAGTGCCTAAACAATTGCAATGCGTCCTATTTTAATTCCATTGTTGGCATGACTCTTAAGCTATCATCTATCACTAAAACAAAAATCAAAAAATTCCACTTCCTTTCTTAAAAACTTTTAAGTTACCTTCATTACTCACTAGATTAATTTCAACTCTGTTGAGGGGTATAACACCTTTCAAAACCAACTTTATTTCATAATGTTATTTTCTCTATCCCTTGCACTTGAAGCACATAAAATGTCTCCTATTTTAAGAAACAGCATACATTTTCACTTTATTCCTCTGCATATTTGAGGGAGCTTTCTTTACTAGAACAATCTGGGCTTGAACTTCAGCTTAACTCTCTAACTTCAGATTCATAATACATAAATCAAGAGTAGCAATAGCTATCTTCCCAGATTTGTTGGAGGATTATTAAACGAAGTGTTTAGAAATTTCTTAATACATATCCTAGTGCAAAATTAATGTTCAATAAATGGTAGCTATTTAATGCTGCTTGTTTGTATCTGATGGTTTTAATTTAGTATTATATTGTGAATATTTTGCTCATGCCATCAAATAGCCTTTAAAAATATGATTATGAACTGCTGCATAGTAATAAATCTCATGGTATACCTTAATTTATTTTACCAAATGCCTATTGGTGGACATTTATATTGTTTTTGACTTTTTACTCTTATGAACAACACTGTAATAAATATCTTAATATATAAATCTTCAGAACACTTCCCAGTATTTCCACAAGATAAATTACTAAAAGTGGAACACTTTAAGGAATCAGAAACTTATCACCAAATTATCCTTCAGAGAGGAACTGATCGATGTTCCCACCAGAAGTGTATTAGGGTTCCTATCCCTTGCACCCTTCCAGCGCTACACAGTATAGCTGTCTTTCTCCTTTTCTCTTTCCCTCTTTACCAGTGTAATAGTATCTTGTTTATTTTGTTAGAAGCAAATGCTCCTCTGTCTTTAACTCATGAGGCTCCTTTAGTAACAGATAGGACAGAATCCCATCTGCCTTGAAGAATCTTAGAAGGTTTTCTTGCCCTCTCTGTTTCTCTTGGCCTCATAAGTGTAGACTCTGAACATTTCAAGCATTGTCCAAGAAGGTAACCATATTTTTCAGCCATGTCTTAAACGGATTAATAAACAAATCACCCCAAACCAATCCCCAGCCACCACCCACAAAATACAAAAAGCACTTTATGATTTCCTGCCATTCATCTCCCCTACCCTACCCTCAAAATACAAAAATCCACACCTCATGATGAATGGCAGGGTGATTATTAGGATTAATGGAAGGGACAAGACTACTTAACCTCAACATTTTCCAGCTCAGCCAAGGCTGGTATAAATGGTCCTTATCCAGCATCAAGAGATCAGTTAAACACCAAAAGTTGCATAAATCCTACTTATCAACTGGCAAAGGAGGAGATAAAGGCAAAATGATTTTACACACTATTTACTAGCTAAGAAAAATGAGGATGATGTGAGGCATTAGTTCAATAGGATTATTTTGGTCTTATGTTCTTGTCCCCCTCAGATCAAACACATGGTAATCACTCAAAAAATTGTTGAATAAAAGAAAAAAAAATTAACCAATCGGATTTGACTCTAGCTTGCTTTCACTTAACTAGGGAGCTTTAGAGTTGCTCTCACAATTCTGATTAAACCTTCTTTCAACAAGTTTAATTTCCATGTATTGGATTGATAGTGTACAAAAATAGTTTCTAATATCTTTATTGGCCATTTCTATTTCTTGTTTTGTATGATTGATAGGCATTGATATGGTATGATATGATGGATGTTACTTGTGTCCTTTGAGCCAGATAGTCTATCTATGGGACTTGAACATAAGGAAATAGACATAAATTTGTAGAAATAAAAAAGAAAGTATTTTTAAATATTTACTCCTGCATGCTTTTAGAAGCAACAAAACTGGAAACAACCCATATATCAAACCATATGGAATAAAGGACACTTAAATTGTTTATCATATATTGTTAGGTGAAAATAATAACATCACACAATTATGTATATAATGTGACACCCTTTCTTTCCATTATCCACCGAACCTACCATCATCAGGCTTTTACCCCTCCCATTCCACCAAACCACCTGAAGATTACGAATAGCCTCTGTGTCGTAAAATCCAGTGCTCACTTCTCGATCTTCATCTTAATTGACCTGCCAGAATTATTTGACACAGGAGATTACACACTCCTTCTTGAAACAGTTTCAGCGCTTGCCTTCAGGTAAATCATACACTTTAGACTGTCTTCTTTCTCTAGAAGCTCATCCTTTGTTGGTTTCTCTTCATATCCCAAATCTTTAAATATATGAGTTACCAGTCCTCAAGCCTTGATACTCTCTTCTGTCTTCACTCACCCCCTAGGTGATTCCATCCAGTCTCAGGGGTTCAAATATTACCTATATATACTGATAACGCCCAGATTTTATCACTAGCCTGGACCTCCAGCCTGAACTACAGACTCTGTAGTCAGCTGCATATTTGACATCACCAGTTGGGTATTTAAAATTAGGTTCTGATTAAACACATCAAGACTGAACTCCTGACGTTGTACTCTAAACCTATTCTTCCCAATATTCATCAGTGGCTCTATTCTTCCAGTTGCTTAGACCAAAATGTTGGATTCATCTATGACTCCACTTTTTCTCTCACATGCTATCTCTTTGAAGTGCATCCTAAATTAATCCTTTACTTACCACCTTCCCCTCAAACACCTTGGACTGAGCCAACATTATTAATGGCCTCTTAACTAGTCCTATTTCTGCCTTTATCCCCTGAAGTTTATTCGTAACACAATGGCTGGAGTAATTCCTTTAAAACATATGTTAGAATAAATCACTACCCTGCTAAAAATTCTTCCATGGCTCTCCATCTCTTTCTGCATACAAGCTTTATGCTTACCCTTAAAATGATCCGTAAGCACTACTAACAAGCTCTCTGATTTCATCTTCAGCCACCGTCCCTGTCATCTACCCTCCGCATGCTTGCATTCCCAATTCTGGTTTCCCTACTAGTCTTCAAACAGGGTAAACAGGCTCCACCATCAGCACTTTGTAGTCACTGTTTGCTCTGAGTAGAACGTTCTTCTTCCAGATACCTTGTCTCTTTCCTTTCTTCAGGCCTGTTAACCTTTCTATGTCATCTTATTATGAGGATTTCCATGACAGGTGCCACTTTACCGTAAGTTTTTCCTTGACCACCATCACACTCCTTATCTTCTTCATCCTACTTTGTTCTTCTTTGTTATCTTATCATGGCAGGAGATGCCATATATAATGTGTTTATGTGCTTATCATGCATGGCCCTCACAAGAATATAAGTTGCATGTGGACAGGACATTTTTCTGTTTTGTCCATTTTTATATTCCCAGTTCTTAGAGCAGTACTTGGCACTTAGTAGAGACTCAGATATTTTCTAAAGCGAGTAAATACAAATTTGTTATTGTCGATTTTTCTACAACGATTATATATCACTTTTTGTTATTAGAAAAATAAGATATTGTGGTAGATTTCACCACGGCCTTCACTTTTCACACACTCACATACATACACATACACTCACGTACATCCTTATCTAATTTTGTGATGTCCACCTACTCTGACTCTTGGCTTGTCCATATAACTTGCTTTGGCTAAAGAGATGTCAGCAAATACAACATAAGTAGAGGTTTGAAATGTGATCTGTGTACATGATTTACTTTATTCACTCATGAACTTCTGCCATTGCCATAAGAACATGCCTGATCTAACCTGAAAGACAAAAGATATGCAGAGGAAAGTTCCATTGTCTTAGCTGTTTCAGCTGAAGCTATCCTAGATAATCCAAAAAACAGCCAAAAACCAGTTATATGAGAGAGCCCAGCCAAGGTCAACAGGGCTACCTCATGGCGACTGCTGGGTGCAGATGAATGAGCAAGTCCAGCCCCTATCAGTCAAGCCCAGGTTAGATCAGCTGAACTTTGCAGATCTGTGAGATAATTAAATGTTTATTTCCATATGCCACTGAGATTTTGTGACATTTTGTCATACAACAACATATCTATCTTTATATCTTTCTATCTTTGTATCTTTTTTCCAATAATTGTTTTTGTAAGTACAACATAGTTTTCTTAGTTTGAGTTCCCCAGATACTAGCAGCAATAGATTGTTATCACTCCTTGATTTTGATAGTGTGATTGAAAAAAAAAAAATTATCTCTTACGTGTCCTTTCAGATATTTTAATGGAAATTTTACAGAAGCTTTTTTCCAGTGCTACATTAAACTAGACCAACACTATTTCACTTACCAGCTACTATTTTAAAGTGGAAGTCCATTCAGCGTCTTTAATGCACATGATACATTTGCGTAGATGGAAGGAAGGAAATCAAAAATAGGTATTAAAAGGAAGGAAGAATAGCAGAATTAAGGAGGAAAAGAAGGAGGAAAGGTGGACAGTCCTTTTAAACGCATTTGCTTCCTGTCACAGAAGTGTGAAAGCCATTAAGAATTTTGATGTAGGTATTACCAGTACGAGATCTCAATTACTGGTTGTAGCCTTATGGGGGCCATTACAGGCAAAGACAACCTGATGGTACATTCTTAAGACATTCTACCAGCTATAAGGAGTCTACCATATTACAGGAGTAAGTTTGTAAACTGGTTCAAGCCTTACTCAAGGGAGGGTTTTTTTTTTTTTTTTCTTAAATAATTCATGTGTTTCAAGTCCCCTAAAAATTTCAGCCTATCCTATCACATGACAACCCATAACTCTCAAATGCTTTCTTACCCTTTTGAAATTCCATGGTTTACATAAACACCAGTGCCTCGGATATTATGAAACCCTTAAAGTTTGAAGATAAAGAGAATTTCACCTGTGTTAGTCATGTAGTGCTGCTATAACAGAAATACCACAAGTGAATGGTTTTAACAAAGAAAAAATTATTTCCTCACAGTAAAGTAGACTAAAAGTCCAAATTCAGAGCATCGGCTCCAGGGGAAGGCCTTCTCTCTTTGTAAACTCTGGAGGAAAGTCTTTGTCCTCAGTCTTCCCTGGTCAAGGAGCTTCTCAGGTGCAGGGACCCTGGGTCCAAAGGGCTCACTTTGCTCCGGGTGCTGCTTTCCTGGTGGTATGAGGTCCTCAACTCTCTGCTTGCTTCCTTGTCCTTTTATCTCTTAAGAGATAAAAGGTGGTGCAGTCCACATCCCAGGTAAACTCCCTTTACATTGGATCAGGGAGGTGACCTGAGTAAGGGTAGTGTTACAATCCTACCCTAATCCTCTTAACATAAAATGACAATCACAAAATGGAGAACAAAGACAGAATACTGGGAGTCATGGCCTAACAAAGTTGATACACATTTTTTTGTGGGACATAATTCAATCCATGACACCACCCAATAAGCAAAATATGGAAAAGAGGTGTTTCACAGCAGTTACTTAGGACACCTCTCCAAAGAGTAGAAGTGAAATCAGGAATATTATAAAAATATCTGACATTTCAAAGCCACTAGGTCTAAAGAAACAATCAAATAATGGGGCGAAATGGTTCAGGGCCCTGGAAGATGGAGGAGGGAGGAATTGAAGAGAGAAGAGGAAAAATTTAAATATTCCATCCTTTTTTTTACCAGTTTACATCTAAATCTGTTTGAATGTTAGACCTCTTTAGCATCAACCTCTGCCACACTGACTATCAATATTTCCCACCAAAAGTGATTTCAGAATTGGCAGATAAATGATCTAATTGAGTAAAGAAATTCCAGTTTCAGAATAGTATGTTTTTTTACAGTACATGTTACAACCAATGGTGAAGTGTTAGAAGTAATCCCTTTAACTTTAGGAAAAAAGATGAGGATGCTCATGTTTGCCACATCTATTCAAAGTACTGGAGGTCCTAGACAACATCATAAGCTAAGAAAAAGCAATAAAGATATACATACTTAAATAGAAGAAACAAAATTATTATTAACAGTTGTTTTCCCTACATCCAACACCCAAAATAATCTACAGATAAATTATCTGAATTAATTAGAGGTTGCCACATTTTCTGAGTGAAAAACTAATACGTTAAAAAAAAAAAAAAAAGCTAATTATATTTCTATCCACTTAGACAAAGGGTCAGAAAATGTAAAATTTTTAAAGAATGGACTTATAACAGCAAAATATGTATAAGAAACCTAGAAATAAACCTAACAAAATACTTGATATCTTTTATGGAGAAAAGCATAAGCACTTATTGAAAAGTATTAAAGATTAAATAAAGAAGAAAATATACTAATGAGTAAGCAGACAATATTGTAAAGATATATATGGTGAATGAAAAATTCATACCCCTGTAAATTATGCTGTGGTAAATCAATTCTCCTTCAAGTATTTTATCTTGAGCATGCCATTTGTTTCTTTTTGGGACTATATCTGATACAAATGTAGAGGGATGGAAAGAAAATCAGAAAAAAATACCATATTAGAACATAAAAAAAAAAAATTCAGAGACAATGAATATTTTTGCTTTTGTTTAAATTTGTTTAAAACTTGATGACTATCTTAAAAAAATAATTAAAAGTGATAGGAATGGAAGCAGGGGTTTAAATCAAGATTATTTAACCTCATATGTGTTAACTCAGTGAACAGGAAAATGGCATGTTGAACACTGTTAGAGAAAGATGATTCTGGTGGCTTTATGTAGGGCAAACTGTGGGAGCAAGTTCCTAGAAGCAAGAGGTCCATGACCTAGCAAACCAGTGAGAACTTGGTGTGTGCCTGTTAAGATCAAACGTATGGTCATATTTGAGAGCATAAACAAGGTACCAGGAAGCAAGGTCTTCTCCCTTTCAAAGGGTTGGGCCACGGTCTCCTGTATCTCAAAGGGTAGGGCCACTGCCTCCTAAGTTTCAGAGTTAGATCTTCTTCAACTTGGTTCCAGACTCTGGGACTACTGTTAAAGTGTGCCAGGGAGGATGGGCTGCCACCCAAAAATGAGAAGACAGGGCTGCCATGCTCAAGGGGCAGGAGAACAAGGCCTGCTGGGCGGAGGGGGTGGGGCTGTCACTCAGATGGACTAGGAGAACGGGGCTGCGTAAAGCTGAGGGATCCTTTCTCCTGAGTAGACAGATAAAGAAAGCTTTCCCCTCTAACTAGCTTCTAGCCTACTAAATTGTGACAAAATAAACTTCTGTTTGTCAAAGCCATCCATTTGTGGCATTTCTATTAAACAGCACTAGATAACTAACACAGAATATCTAGCCTGGATAACTAAGACTAGATAAATAAGACAGGAAAGAAGAAGAAGAAAAAAAAAACACCAGAACTGTTGTCAGAAAAGGCTCTGAAACTTGCTTTTGAACATAGAGAGCTAAAGCAAAAAGAAGAAATGACGAAGTAAAAGAGCTGAACAGAAGATTTCAAAGGGGAGACCGAGAAGACAAAATAAATTATTGTATTGAAATGTGCAAAGACTTGGAGTTAGAAAACCAAAAGGGAAGAACACACTTGACATTTCTCAAGCTGAAAGAACTTGAAGAAAAATTTCAGTCCTCAAATAGCAGTACTGAAGGATTCTATGGGCAAAATATTAAACGATAAAGGAAGCATCAAAAGAAATCGGAAGGAATACACAGAGTCACCATACAAAAAATAATTGGTCAAGGTTTAACCATTTCAGGAGGTAGCACATGGTTAGAAATCAATGGTATTGAAGGAAGAAGTCATTGGCTAAAAAACGAGGCTCCAGGAACTGATGGAATACCAATTGAGATGTTTCAACAAACGGATTCCCCGCTGGAAGCTCTCATTTGTCTATGTCAAGAAATTTGGAAGAGAGCTACCTGACTAACCCACTGAAAAAGATCCATATTTGTGCTCATTCCAAAGAAAGGTGATCCAACAGAATGTGGAAATTATTGAACAATATCATTAATTTCACCAAACCAAACCCGTTGCCATCGAGTCGATTACGACTCATAGCAGCCCTATAGGACAGAGTAGAACTGTCTGTCCCACAGGGTTTCCAAAGTGCCTGGTGGATTTAAACTGCTGACCTTTTGGTTAGCAGCCATAGCACTTACCCACTATGTCACCAAGGTTTCCCATTAATATCACACACAAGTAAAATTTTGCTAAAGATCATTCAAAAATGGTTGCAGCAGTACATCTACATAAAACTGCCAGAAATTCAAGGCAGATTCAGTAGAGGACTTGGAACAATGGATATCACTGTAACCGTCAGGTGGGTCTTGGCTGAAAGCAGAGAATACCCGAAAGATGTTTACCTGTGTTTTATTGACTATGCAAAGGCATTCCATTGTGTGGATTATAACAAATTGTTGATAACCCATTGTAAAGAATGAGAATTCCAGAACACTTTATTGAGTTCATGTGGAACCTGTACATAGATCAAGAGGCAGCCGTTCAAAGAGAACAAAGGGATATTGCATGGTTTAAAAATCAGGAAATGTGTGTCAGGGCTGTATTCTTTCATCATACTTATTAATCTCTATATTGAACAAATGTTCTGTTCCACAGTCGGCCCCTGGCCTTGTTCTGACTGATGATATTGAGATTTTCCATTGTCTCTTTCCACAGATATAGTTGATTTGATTCCTGTGTGTTCCATCTGGCAAGGTCCACGTGTATAGTAGCCGTTTATGTTGGTGAAAAAAGATATTTGCAATAAAGAAGTCGTTGGTCTTGCAAAATTCTATCATTCGATCTCTGGTATTGTTTCTATCACCAAGGCCATACTTTCCAACTGCTGATCCTTCTTTGTTTCCAACTTTTGCATTCCAATCACCAGTAATTATCACTGCATCCTGATTGCATGTTTGATCAATTTCAGACTGCCGTAGCTGATAAAAATCTTCTCTTTCTTCATCTTTGGCCTGAGTGGTTGATAGGTAAACTTGAATAATAGTTGTATTAACTGGTCTTCCTTGAAGGCATATGGATATTATCCTATCACTGACAGCTTTGTACTTCAGGATAGATCTTGAAATGTTCTTTTTGACAATGAATGCAACACCACTCGTCTTCAAGCTGTCATTCCCAGCATAGTAGACTATATGATTGTCCAATTCAAAATGGCCAATACCAGTCCATTTCAGCTCACTAATCCCTAGGATATTGAAGTTTATGCATTTCATTTCATTTTTTAAGATTTCCAGTTTTCGTAGATTCCTACTTCATACATTCCAAGTTCTGATGATTAGTGGATGTTTACAGCTGTTTCCTCTCATTTTGAGTCATACCACATCAGCAAATGAAGGTCCCCAAAGCTTTACTCCATCTACATCATTGAGGAGGCAGCTCTTTCATGGTCATCGTTTTTTTTTTTTTTTATTATTAACTTTTATTAAGCTTCAAGTGAACGTTTACAAATCCAATCAGTCTGTCACATATAAGTTTACATACATCTTACTCCGTACTCCCACTTGCTCTCCCCCTATTGAGTCAGCCCTTTCAGTCTCTCCTTTCCTGACAATTTTGCCAGCTTCCCTCTCTCTCTATCCTCCCATCCCCCCTCCAGACAAGAGATGCCAACACAATCTCAAGTGTCCACCTGATATAATTAGCTCACTCTTCATCAGCATCTCTCTCCCACCCACTGACCAGTCCCTTTCATGACTGATGAGTTGTCTTCGGGGATGGTTCCTGTCCTCTGCCAACAGAAGGTCTGGGGACCATGGCCGCCGGGATTCCTCTAGTCTCAGTCAGACCATTAAGTATGGTCTTTTTATGAGAATTTGGGGTCTGCATCCCACTGATCTCCTGCTCCCTCTGGGGTTCTCTATTGTGCTCCCTGTCAGGGCAGTCATCGATTGTGGCCGGGCACCAACTAGTTCTTCTGGTCTCAGGATGATGTAGGTCTCTGGTTCATGTGGCCCTTTCTGTCTCTTGGGCTCTTAGTTGTCATGTGACCTTGGTGTTCTTCATTTTCCTTTGCTCCAGGTGGGTTGAGACCAATTGATGTATCTTAGATGGCCGCTTGTTTGCATTTAAGACCCCAGATGCCACATTTCAAAGTGGGATACAGAATGTTTTCATAATAGAATTATTTTGCCAATTGACTTAGAAGTCCCCTCAAACCATGGTCCCCAGACCCCCACCCTTGCTCCGCTGACCTTTGAAGCATACATTTTATCCTGGAAACTTCTTTGCTTTTGGTCCAGTCCAATTGAGCTGACCTTCCATGTATTGAGTGTTGTCCTTCCCTTCACCTAAAGCAGTTCTTATCTACTGATTAATCAATAAAAAAACCTCTCCCTCCCTCCCTCCCTCCCCCCGTCGGAACCACAAAAGTATGTGTTCTTCTCAGTTTTTACTATTTCTCAAGATCTTATAATAGTGGTCTTATACAATATTTGTCCTTTTGCCTCTGACTAATTTCGTTCAGCATAATGCCTTCCAGATTCCTCCATGTTATGAAATGTTTCAGAGATTCGTCAGTGTTCTTTATTGATGCGTAGTATTCCATTGTGTGAATATACCACAATTTATTTACCCATTCATCCATTGATGGACACCTTGGTTGCTTCCAGCTTTTTGCTATTGTAAACAGAGCTGCAATAAACATGGGTGTGCATATATCTGTTTGTGTGAAGGCTCTTGTATCTCTAGGGTGTATTCCGAGGAGTGGGTTTTCTGGGTTGTATGGTAGTTCTATTTCTAACTGTTTAAGATAACGCCAGATAGATTTCCAAAGTGGTTGTACCATTTTAGATTCCCACCAGCAGTGTATAAGAGTTCCAATCTCTCCGAAGCCTCTCCAACATTTATTATTTTGTGTTTTTTGGATTAATGCCAGCCTTGTTGGTGTGAGATGAAATCTCATTGTAGTTTTAATTTGCATTTCTCTAATGGCTAATGATCGAGAGCATTTTCTCACGTATCTGTTGGCTGCCTGAATATCTTCTTTAGTGAAATGTGTGTTCATCTCCTTTGCCCACTTCTTGATTGGGTTGTTTGTCTTTTTGTGGTTGAGTTTTGACAGAATCATGTAGATTTTAGAGATCAGGCGCTGGTCGGAGATGTCATAGCTGAAAATTCTTTCCCAGTCTGTAGGTGGTCTTTTTACTCTTTTGGTGAAGCCTTTAGAGGAGCATAGGTGTTTGATTTTTAGGACCTCCCAGTTATCGGGTTTCTCTTCATCATGTTTGGTAATGTTTTGTATTCTGTTTATGCCTTGTGTTAGGGCTCCTAGGGTTGTCCCTATTTTTTCTTCCATGATCTTTATCGTTTTAGTCTTTATGTTTAGGTCTTTGATCCACTTGGAGTTCGTTTTTGTGCATGGTGTGAGGTATGGGTCCTGTTTCATTTTTTTGCAAATGGATATCCAGTTATGCCAGCACCATTTGTTAAAAAGACTATCTTTTCCCCAATTAACTGACACTGGGCCTTTGTCAAATATCAGCTGCTCATAAGTGGATGGATTTATATCTGGGTTCTCAATTCTGTTCCATTGGTCTATGTGCCTGTTGTTGTACCAGTACCAGGCTGTTTTGACTACTGTGGCTGTATAATAGCTTCTGAAATCAGGTAGAGTGAGGCCTCCCACTTTCTTCTTCTTTTTCAGTAATGTTTTGCTTATCTGGGGCTTCTTTCCCTTCCATATGAAATTGGTGATTTGTTTCTCTATCCCCTTAAAATATGACATTGGAATTTGGATCTGAAGTGCGTTATATGTATAGATGGCTTTTGGTAGAATAGACATTTTTACTATGTTAAGTCTTCCTATCCATGAGCAAGGTATGTTTTTCCACTTAAGTATGTCCTTTTGAATTTCTTGTAGTAGAGCTTTGTAGTTTTCTTTGTATAGGTCTTTTACATCCTTGGTAAGATTTATTCCTAAGTATTTTATCTTCTTGGGGGCTACTGTGAATGGTATTGATTTGGTGATTTCCTCTTCGGTGTTCTTTTTGTTGATGTAGAGGAATCCAAGTGATTTTTGTATGTTTATTTTATAACCTGAGACTCTGCCAAACTCTTCTATTAGTTTCAGTAGTTTTCTGGAGGATTATTAGTTTCCTTAGGGTTTTCTGTGTATAAAATCATGTCATCTGCAAATAGTGATAACTTTACTTCCTCCTTGCCAATCTGGATACCTTTTATTTCTTTGTCTAGCCTAATTGCCCTGGCTAGGACTTCAAGCATGATGTTGCATAAGAGCGGTGATAAAGGGCATCCTTGTCTGGTTCCCGTTCTCAAGGGAAATGCTTTCAGGTTCTTTCCATTTAGAGTGATATTGGCTGTTGGCTTTGCATAGTTGCCCTTTATTATGTTGAGGAATTTTCCTTCAATTCCTATTTTAGTAAGAGTTTTTATCATAAATGGGTGTTGGACTTTGTCGAATGCCTTTTCTGCATCAATTGATAAGATCATGTGGTTTTTGTCTTTTGTTTTATTTATGTGATGGATTACATTAATGGTTTTTCTGATATTAAACCAGCCTTGCATACCTGGTATAAATCCCACTTGATCAGGGTGAATTATTTTTTTGATGTGTTGTTGGATTCTATTGGCTAGAATTTTGTTGAGGATTTTTGCATCTATGTTCATGAGGGATATATGTCTGTAATTTTCTTTTTTTGTAAGTCTTTACCTGGTTTTGGTATCAGGGAGATGGTGGCTTCATAGAATGAGTTGGGTAGTATTCCATCATTTTCTATGCTTTGAAATACCTTCAGTAGTAGCGGTGTTAACTCTTGTCTGAAAGTTTGGTAGAACTCTGCAGTGAAGCTGTCCGGGCCAGGGCTTTTTTTTGTTGGGAGTTTTTTGATTACCGTTTCAATCCCTTTTTTTTGTTATGGGTCTATTTAGTTGTTCTACTTCTGAATGTGTTAGTTTAGGTAGGTAGTGTTTTTCCAGGAATTCATCCATTTCTTCTAGGTTTTCCAATTTGTTAGAGTACAATTTTTCATAATAATCTGAAATGATTCTTTTAATTTCATTTGGT